>NW_010264697.1:35604-55931 GCF_000690775.1 Eurypyga helias
CCCCAGAAAAAGTCAAGATATGTCGATATTAATATATTCATCGAAACAAGGGACTGAACTAAGGACACGTCTGTAGGAAGAGACCTAAAGCTCAGTTAGTTCTCTGTATTGCTCTGCCTGGCTTCGTTAATGTTTAAGTGCTCTGTGTCACCACAGAGGTACTTGGCGAAGCTTTGGGGTTTGTAGTATGTGTCTGTGTGTGTGAGCTTTTGTACATAGGAATTTATTATTTGTCTTTATATAATTAAGACCAGAATCTTAATCATACCTCTGTGGGCACGATTCCACTTTTCATACCCACCTGTAGTGAGGAAATCAGTGATTTTTCTGTGGACTAGTAGTATCCTTAGCTGAAGAAAATAAGCGGAGCTACGGAAGAGTGAAGACGTGTTCCTTAGTCTATCCTTACTAATTTTCTGATCGCATAGGGGATTTGTTTGAGTAAGAACTTAGGGGTTCTGCCTGCAGATACCCAGTTACCTGCTTCCTGACTGCCTGGTACTCCGTTTCAGTGCCTCTTACCGTGTCTTGTGCACCAGTAAGGCCTTGTTTTCTTTAGAATGTATTTGCAGAAAATGGAGGGTCTTCCCCTTTAATATCCCTAATAAACAGAGTTCCTACTTAGTTCTTAATTAATAGGACCTATAAGACGTTTTTTAAACTCTAAGTAGCAGAGAAACACTAGATGCATTACAAGAATTCACTTGTTGGAACTTCATTACACTGGGCGTTAAATGCAAATCTGTTTTAATATTACAACAGTAAGTACTTTAGCATGTATGAAGGCAAACGCAGATAACTAAGACCAATTAAGTGTTTTTCTGTAGGTGGTTGAGAGGAGAAGCTGTAGCTGGTTTGATGGTGCTGAGGAGGTATTATTTTAATAGTTCTATAGTTCAGAAGGAGAGGACCCATACCTAGATGATATCTGAAACAGATAAACTGAAAATGGTTTTCATTAGCTTTTCTGCAGCAAGGATTTTACCGTTCGTCTTTTCTTTCTTCACTTTCAGAAGGTTTTTTAAAACCTGAGGTAGCAGTTTCGGTAAAACATTTCTTAGTGAAGAAAAAGGCAATAGTCTGCTCATTTTCACATGTAATTTCCTAACAGTACATCTTCATCAGTGCATTAAAAATGTTTTGCAGCCAGGATTTCTAATCGGCCACTAAACCATGAAAGTGAGTAATTCTCAGCATTATTTTCTTTTTTTGAACAAAAACTTACATAAAAATCTGTACAAGGCACTTAATAAGCAATGTTAATTCACTTTAGAAAGTCCTAATATTGAGCATGAGCTCCAGGGAGGACATATTATTTATCCTCCCTGCAGGATTTGTAAGTCCTACAATAAACTAGGCTTCCCAGCTCTCATTTTGGATTACTTCTGAATTCCCCTGGGAGCCACTTTTGTGGCAGATTCCATTTGGTTTCACAAGGCCTAAAGGGGGGAAAACTTGGCATGGACCACAAATCTCTCACATTAGGAACAATTTGTAAACCACGAACAGAGGCAGCCAGAGTCCGTCCCCAGAACAGGCTGCTCCTGTTAGTGCCATTGTCTGGAAAGGATTGGTTTGCCATTTCCCAGATGACCTGCCTATGTGTAGAGAGATGTGAAAAGTTAGAGACAAAAATGTTTTCTACTGAGTGAGGGGGGAGCTTTCTTGTACAGAAAGGAAGGAAATACCTCTGTGGGATTTTATTTTTTCCCCTCTTCGTCCAAAAAATACAAAGAGGCCCTCTGTCTTTAATGCGAATGTCGGCTTTAAATCTTTTAGGTTTGGATTAACTCTGTAAAAGAAAAAAAATCTGACAGGCTTTCAAATATGACGCAGAAAAACTTCTTTTTTTTTCCCCCCTCAATTCATGTTGTTCATTTGTAAAGCCAAAGGCTGGATGGACTGAATGGTAGGCGCCAGTTGTTCCTTCATTCATAGTTAGCATTACAATGGTCAGAATTAACATCCTAAGACCTACATTATCACTTTTGCTGTTTCACCAGCAAACATTTAATACAGGGTGGCTGAGGCAAGGACAGCTCTTTGCTGCATTCTCAGAAATTAAAAAATATTGTTAATAATAGGAGGTGAGAGTTGTAATGACTCAGGTTGTATTTTTATGCTTTTTCTTGTTTCTTTTAGTAAACTTCATCTCTCTAATTGCTGCTTAATTATAAAAAGTCTTGAAAATGTGGTTCTGATACAGATTTCCGAATAGCTGCTGGTTTAGGAAATGAGTATTTCTTCAAGAATGTCAAAAGTCATGTTTTGCTTACAAAGTGACTGTGCTAATACATTTTCTCCACTTCGTGATGCAAAATTTTCTTGGGTGTTTTTTTTTCCCCTCCACTGAAAATGTGAATTGTTTTATTTTGAACCTGTCACTGCTCAGAGTTTACACCTTTGCTGACAGCTGTTGGCAGAAATAATTACTAGAATCTCAGGGCAATATCTCTGTCCTTTTAAGGTGGAAAGTTTACTAAATTTTCAGTTGAAATACATTCTAATGCTTTGCAAAGAATCATTGTCAGTAGGAATTTGGATATGAAAACAAGGTAAATAGCACTTTTTACCTATTTGAGTGTTTTGCTGAAAATAATTCACTTTTGGTTTTGTACATTAACATATCAAATATAATTCTAAAATGCTCATGAGTACTTATTCAGAAATTTAGACTTTAGCTACTCAAAGCTATCTATCTGCATTTGTCTGCGAGTAAATATTAGTAAAATTTCAGCCTGTTCTAGTTATGTGCTGAGGTTTAAGCTTTGAAAGGAATTAGTCTCCAAGTAGTGAAGCAAAGGATTTGAAAAAGTATCGTTGTGTAGCAGTGTTACTTGCAGCCTCTGTGCGATCTAATTACGTTACAAAGGTATTTTTAATACTGACTGCAAAACAATCTTTCAGTAATATGCTTTATTAAGTATTTATCATTCTACTTGCATCCATAATATTTTTGATGGTAGATACTTGGGCACGAATTGCAAGGGTAGATTAATGTTGGTGGGGTGGGTTTTTTTCCTTTATGTCTGTACATTATGAAGCTTGTTTTGGCGTTTTAGTGTGTTTTCATTTTTAGTATGTTTACAGACCAAGTTATTCCTTTTTATTAATATAAAGCAGTGTATAAAAAAGCAAACACACGGCTAAAAGCAGCGATCTGGCTTGTAAATATTTCACCATCCATTAATGTGTTAGAGCTTCATTTAATAATATGTTGCCTACTTCCATAATTATGTAATTAGTTGTCTTCGTTCTCATTTCTAAGCAGTTTGTTGGAAAGGAGTCTGTGGCAGTGTGGGAACTGTGGCACAGTGGGCTCTGTTGGAGATAACTTTGATTTGAGTTATATTGCAAAATGATTGTAACGGTGTCAATATCCATAGGAAGGGTCAGGAACCATTATATCCTATTAGGGTTGATTGTAAATAAGAAATTATGCTCATAATATACTGACAAAGATTGGGCCAGAGGGGCGGGGAGGTATGGATTTTAGATAAATCTGATTTTAATGGAAATGCCGACAAGGACAGCATAGTGGTATAGAGCCCGGTTGTGGCAGGGTAGATTCCCCCTCTCTCAAAGAGCTCAGCAGTGTGATCTTTCTACCAGCTTGTTAACATGAATTACCATCTACTGGATTTCTGTAGCGACTCAGGGGATTTTAGAAAGGCGTTAGTTTTATTTCACATTAGAGAGTCTAGAATGGTTCATTTAAATTTGCATTTGGTACCCTCAACCAAGGAATTGATATTTCTAAGTGTTTCTTCCTAGTTCTTGTCATGACATTTTGTGCTTTTTTCCCCTCCAGGCAGCTATGATGTTCAGCTCGGGAGTGTTTTGGATGGGACTTCTGTGTATTCCTATGACAGCTTTACTTTTTGATGTAGTATACAAAGTGTGAGTACAGAAATGCAGAGGTTTACGGGAGAAAGCACTGACTTTTAAATGTATGTTCTAATTACTAATATAAGAAAAGCAAGAGAAGATCAACTCTAGTAATTAGATAAAATAATTTTTCACCTAGTTTGCTTTTGACAAACTTTCTTACAAGCGTTCCTAGTATTTTAAATGTTTCAATAATTGTGATGTCTTTTTTATAAATATCTGTTGTTTCTAGTTGGTAAGAGCAGCTGATAAAATGTTATTTAGACTTGCCGTAATATTTCTTCTTGTAAAGCTTAATTTTAAGACAGCTGGGAAAATGGATTTGTAAATTGAATGTTTATCTAAGTGCTAAAATAATCTATTCTTTTACTTTCAAGAAGAGTAAATCTGGCAGTATTTTGTATTACTTACAGTGTAAAGAGAGCTACTTTGAAGACACTGGTAGATGAAGTTCAGGAGCTGGAAGCGAAGTCTGAGGATCCTGGAGCAGTTGTGCATGGCAAGAGGTACTTAAAATCTGTAGATCGTTGTCTTTTTTCAAAAAAAAAAAAAAAGCTAAGTATTTTCAGCCTTATAATGTATCAGGTTATTTTTCAAAATCGATACAACCAAAAGGCATCTGTAAATAGGTTTCAGGTCTACTCGGCCCATATGTTTTTTCATATGCTGTGATGTAGGTTCTTAACAAATGTTTTAACGGATGTGTTTCTTTGTAGATTACTTTTAGGTTTCTAGTTACTATGTATGGAACAAACTTGAGGTAAAATTTTAATTCTGTCACTTTTGACTGCATTAACAATTGATACAAAGTAAGTTTAAACCTGCATCATTCACTAATATAGTTACAAATTGGGTCTAAGCACAATAAAAAGGTTACAATAAATTTTTCAAACCCACTCAGTAGCGTAGGGGAAAACAGCAAAATCTGTCTAGGATTTGCTGAAATTTAATAGAACAACATGGCTTTGTATTTACTGCCAGTCCAGAGCAAACAATTTTGACTAACCTATATGAGGCAAGAAATAATTTTAACTTAAGACTCCATGAGAATTCCCTTCTTACCTCTCCTTTATGGGTCAGGCAGGTAATTTGAAAAGGGAGTCAGTAAAACTGAATGATTGAACAATTCTCTGTGTAAACTCAGCATAAAGATGTGCACTCACTAAAATACTTCAGACTTTAACTCATAGCAAGCGCTTACTCAACAAGAGAATGAGATGACAAAGCTCCCCTTTCCCCTCTCTTCCAATTCATTAGTGCCAACTGGCTGAGCTAGAGCTTGCTTTCCTTCATTTTCGTGAGTTTTGGGAAGCCTAAAAAAAAAAGAAGCCAAAACTGTTGATACATCATTTTTTCCTGTTCTTTCTTTCCTTTGGACTTCTGTTTTTTCAGTGTCTTCATGACAAAGGGCTTAGCCAAGAAGGCTTTTTTCCTACCAAGGCATGCATGGAAGGAGACTAGGAGAAACACAAACAGCCATTTTTTTTTATTGTAGGTTCAATTTTCAGGAAGCACCTTTTGTTCATAAAGATACCTAAGTTCCCTTTCTCCTTTAATCTTACTGTATCCCTCCCCCAGGTCTGTGGGAATCAGCTTACTAGGATATACCAGGTTGAGACCAAATTGCATTGGATGCCAGGGTGATGGCCACCATTTCTAATGGGTTGAATATGAAGCTTATGAGACTGTTTGCTCCTACTTCTCCTTTCTTTTCCTAGAAATTATTTTCACAAGAATGTTCTGTCTGTAGCAGAGTTCATCTTCCCTGGCATCAGGTGGTACCATGAGGTCTGGGGTGGTACCGTGAGGCCTGGAAGCTCATCCCACCACCTGTGGAACACTTAGTCTAGTGTGGTGGGCTCTGTAGGAGCACAGACGTGCACAGTGTCTCCCATGAGGCTCTCTCTCTGTGGGTAGAGATCCCCTAGTCGATGATGTTTCCTACATTGAGCATACTTTTCCTTCATCGCTGCCAGACCCAACTAGGGCTTGCAAGAGTAAGTTCTCTTCCCTTCAGAGGTGATCTAAATTGATTGTTATGGATGCCTCTCTCCAGTGACAATGCTCATTCAGGCAGCTTTAGGGCAAGATCTTCCTTCAAGTTAACTGACTGATGTATGTGCGCTGAGCTTTGAGCCAAAAGCAGTCTGTGCTGTGTGCTCTTTTGCAAAGAGCAAAAGTTGTAAAAGAACGAATTATAGTAAAGAAAACAAACATTAGTACTAGGCAGTTCTAAAAGAAGTCTTGTGCTTGTAGAAGAAAGTAAGGTAATGTACCTTTTTAGTGATCCATATGGCATTCCCAAGACTTGTGTTGTATTCCCAAATTCAGCTACTTTTACTTCAGTTGTCTAGACAGTGTGCTCTTCCTCCATCCTACAGAATGTCTTCTGCATCCTTTCTCCTTATTTGGATGGTGTTTGCACCGCTAGTTTTATAATTACCTTTTTATCCCACAATTAAATAGTTAGGAGGGCTTCATGAAGGTTGTTTAGTTACCCGCCAGGATGTCTGTCTTAGATCCATTCCTTCTCCACAAAGTTATTTTTAGACCTGGATTCTTTGAAGTATACAAGCATCCACCTAACATGCAAATCATCTTAGTATCTCTTAAGGATTTCTTCCCTTCATAATTTATTTTTAAATCTTAATTCAGGTAATAGAGGCAACACAAACACTGAAATTACTTAAAATACCGTTCTTCAAAGATCTTTGTTGTAATTTAGCATACGCTATAAAGTAGGACATGCTAATATAGTCTTAATATCTGTCATTCCTTGTATTTTTCTAGTGCGGTTTTTTAAATGATTTTAAACTCTTAGCATTGAAGGCTCAGGAAGAGCATACCTATCGTTTCATGCTGTTTCAGTGTGCGTAAGGATGTGTAATCAGAATTTTTTTTAATCATAAATAATTTTTTTCTATAAATGAGATTAATTCCCTGCAAATATATACATTTCATGTTCAAAACCAGTTAATATTCTGCTTGTCCGTCTAGGTGCACATAATGAGCGTAGGCATTTAGTTACTGTGACTTATCATTGGTTTCTTATGCAATTGTGCTTTTTGACTTCACATGTAGATTTTTAAGTAACACTTTCGACTGGCAGCAGGGTTGCTCATAATAAAGAGCCTGAACTATTTCTTCAAGTATAAAAATAGAGCAGAATTTAATACCTGAATGGCTGGAAGCACTTTTCCCGAATGTATTTCCTACTTTGTGTTTTCTGTACCAGCAATCAGATCTCTGCAGTGAAAACTTCATTATACACGAACTGGGAAATGCACATACTTCATGTTCTTGTAAAACTTCAGGCAGCATTTTCAGTGCTTAGCATTTCTGCAATCTGAACATTTCATTCTGGAAGACAAGCAAAGAATATTGGTGGTATCAAAAACGCTGGCACATGCCTGCCATGTTTATAATAAAATAGTTTTTAATCAGAAAATAACACCAGTCGAAAACAAAAATTTTGTAGAAATTTGCTAATTTCAGCTCAGGTGAAGAAGGGTTTCTCAGAGGTATTGCGCACGATATACAGCTGATAACTCTTAACTAAGTGTTCGCATGGCCTTCCACCTCTTTGACCTCCCATCTTACATGAAGATACTCATTTATGCACTTTGTGTATCCTTATGGTTTAAACCTCAGTCCCTAATTGTTTATTAATCTTGTCACTTTAACAGCTTGTAGTAAAAATAAGGCTCTTACACAGCCTAGAGGAGCAATGAGATGAACAATAAATATTTAAAAAAATAAAAAGTCACACCCAAAAAAAAAGTCCCTAAAGAGCTACCTTATGAAAACACTGAGAGTGAGGTATGTCTCAGTGCTCCAGCCTCTCCAGTTTTGGTTCAGTCAGCAGATGCCAACTGCTTTCCTGGAATTGGTAACCAATTCCATTTTCATAAGTAAGTCTCATTCCATCTTTTCATTCAAAATAAGACCACAGAAACAGTTTCCCTTGCCTGTCCTGCGGATTTGGCAGTTACCATTCTTCTATCGGTGTGGGAATAATAGCTTTATTTCCCTCTTCCAACTCTGAGGACCCAAGCTCTTACCACCTAGTAAATGTTTTAACCACCAGACTGGAGGGGAACAGAAAGGGGAGATAGACCATTCCTCTCTGCAGTTTAAGACAATGGTTCAACTTCATACAGAAGAAGTATATACTCACTGAAAAAAGAATGAGCATTTCTAATCTAAAGGTTTGAATGCTAATCTAGTAAGGGAAGCAGTCTACTTCCATTCCTTGCACATCTTAGTCTGGTAGGTAGCCTGGGAAGCTAAGTCTGTTGAGGTAATTGACAATAATATTAAAAAGTAATTTGACTGACCAAAACTCAGTAACATATGTGAAATCTGTTATACTTACACAAGAGACAACTTTGATATTCTAAACTATAACAAAATTAAATTACTGTAGACTCAGAATAAACTTCTTTTTTAAAGTGAACTAATTTTTAGATCGCTTCACATAGGGAGAGGCTGGATTTTTCAGCACTGGAAGTGTTAAGTTGGTATTTCTCTGAAACACAAGCTCTAGTTCACAATGAATATCAAATTTAGAGGAAGAAATTGAAGGTTTTGTGTGAGGGTTTTTTTTAATACAGTCTATTTCATGTCTTGATGTTACTACAATTGCCAGATTTTGAAAGCTTTCTGAGCTATGTCTAGTCCATCAATTATTTAGTAATGTAGGATCCTATTTGAGAGAACTTTAAATGTAAGAAAGATGCACGGTAAGAAAACCTGATACCTTCACTACTCCATTCACTACAGGCTGCAGCGTTCAGCTGTTGCTTGAGTCTCGGTTTAAAAACTGTTTCGTACTCCTTCTGTTTTCTAGTTGGGCTGAAATGGAGAGTTGCTTGGATCCCATTAAAGCACAATAAGCACGTAACACAACAGGTTCTGTTCTGCTGAGAAGGAAGGAGACGGGCTGAAGTGACCAACCTCTAGCAGTAACAGTAGTTTGTTATTTGGGTGTGAGCTCCAGAAAAACGCCTTCTGGAGTTTCACAGGCAACACACCTTGTTAGAGCACTTTTTGTGGAAGCTGTTGGTGTTTCTGCTACAGCTACAGCTGTTTCTGCATGCACAGCTGATGGCCACAGATGTGACCTTACCTCCATCCTCTTCTCCCATCCCTCTGGGATACTGTGTCAGTAGAGGCTAGGAGCACTTTGTTATGTAACAGAAAGAAAGACTAACTCTGCCTGGCACTAATCAGGCCATGCTACCTCAGGGAAGCCAATGCCTTCCCTTTACTCCACACGTGTCTAAAGGAGTCACACTCAAATGCTGATGACATTATTCATTTATTTGTATTGTCAGTGCACAACAGCGCTTCAAACAGATGTTTCCCCTGTACTGTGAAGACTAAAAACATTACCAGGGATCTGGGCTTCATGGTCTGCTCTCCCAAATGCTTTTAATCATCATCTTAATAATTAGTTCAGGCGCAGTTAAAAAAGGAGAATGGAGACTTTTCAGTTAATAATTAATTCCCATTTAACAGGCTCAAAGATAAAGGGATACTGTAATTAGTAAGTAAATCTTTCACACGTGTCCTCTTTCTTTCTAGCTTAACTGAAAGAGCCCAACTACTGAAGAATGTTTTCAAGAAGAACCATGTGAACTTGTATCGCTCTGACTCCCTACAGCAAAACTTGCTTCGTAAGTGTTCACTGACAAACAAAAATTAATATCCATTAATAATATAGAAGTAAAATTCTACTTTTCGCTGCATTTGTTTTTAGTAAAGATGCAGTATCCTAAACCCAGTAGACCATGTTCTTTCCCTGTTGAAAGGTTTCTCTACATTCCTAAGTTACTGCATGGAGTTCTTTCTGCTATTTTATAATTATGTAAGAAACAGCATGGGTTTTCTACCTAGTCATTGCTGAAAAGAGGTTTATTCCCCTCTGTTGACCTTTAAGTTGTTTTTATTAAAGCTTTAACAGAAATACCTGATCAAAGCTTAATCGGTTACCGTTTTGGTTTGTATCTGCAGATGGCTACGCCTTCTCTCAAGATGAAAATGGAATCGTTTCCCAGTCTGAAGTAATACGAGCTTACGATACCACAAAACAAAGGCCTGAGGAATGGTGAAGGAACACAGCTCAATATTTAGGCCTTAGCAGTTACTTTTGTGAGAGACTACTAGATCTTTTCTGGGAGCTGCGACCATGGCCCAGTTATCAGAGATTTAAAGATCTATGATGGTCTTGTTCCATAAAGTCTGGATTTGTGTATTCAGTAGACATAAGCACTGTGCAACTATACTGTAACACACCATCTCTAAATTTTTTAACGAGTATTTGCTTAGCCTTTGTAAACAGATTGGAATTTACCTTGTATCTTGCCAGCTTGCTTATTTTACAATGAAGTTGAATCAGTATTGGTCATGTACTCGGGAGGCAATGGTCAGAGTGCTAAACATACTTTACATTGACAGACCATTACCATCTGTGAAGGTTTTTAGGTGTTAATATTGAACTACAGTTGATAACAAGCCTTTGATTTCAACAAGTGCTGAAAAAAAATAGTATCTTAATGGTGTCAATTCACCTTATTTGAGAAAGATTTTGGCTCAAGATGTTTATAGATGTTTGTGTCAAACTAACCTAAAAAAGTTTGCCAAAGAAGTTCCATAAACGTTTTCTGTTGTTAGAAATAATTTGAAAGGAAATTAACTCCAGCCCTGATCTCAGAACTGCATGCTTGAGTCTCCACACTTGAGGAGAAGGATTTACAATACAGTGAGTCTAATTTGAGTGGCCTTTATGGCATTTTCTTTCAAAACTGCAAGTCTTTGCACCTTTGGCCTTATACAAGCTTTTCCCTTAATTTCATTTAGTATTGCATATGTTGAAAATGGCTGCCACCTTGTAAAATTGAGTACAGAGGTTATTTTGTTCAGTTTTTAAGAATTGCTCTGCCTTACTTCCCTTTACCAAACTTGAATTATTTTTGGCGATGCTCAGTTCTCTCTGCTTATGCTGTAGGTTCAAAAGAAAGTTTGTTTTAACTTATTTTTTAAAATTAGTGAAATTTTCAACATTTTTATACTAAAATTATTTGAAATGCATACATTGAATAGAGAGCAAAGCATGCCCTTGGCTAGTCTGTGGTATGTACTGTTTTATTTGCACTAAAGCTACTTCCTATGAAGGTGTGAAATACATTGCAGCAGCCTCTTTACAACTTACTGGTCATGCAGAATACCTATATACTCTCAGCTTTAATTAAAAATGGAGAGGAAGTGACTGCAGAAAAAGATACACACCTGGTTTAAGGGGAAAAAAAAAGTGGGAAATGTTAATGGAGAATATTGTGATAATTTTTTTAAGTAGCTAGATTTGGTATCTCAGCTTACCACCCAACAACCATCAGGCTTCAAACTAAGAAAAGCTACTTTAACTTCAGAGTTTAGTTAAATCTTCTCATTTTAGTCCGTGTTTAATTCTGAGTTTAAAATCCACCGTGATTACATTTAAAATACATTTTTCTGTAGTAGCAGTTGGTTTTATTTTTAACTAAATTTAATTAAATTACATAGAATTTTTTTTTTTTTCTCTGAATGGAGATCAACTAGATGGAAAAGCAGAACAATGACATGGCCAATGATCTGTTAAATTAAGAATTTCCTCTTTGCTCTCCAAATCATCCACTTTCAACTTAAAAGTACCAAGTCATCCACTCCCATCTTTTCTCTGCCTTCCTTCGTTAGTCATGTACTGACTAAAGGTTGGCTTTACCTCCTTACCTTTCATCTAACTAAACACTTAACATACAACTTCATTGCACTATCCAAGTTTCTTACACTCCATTCTCAGAGAAACTTGCAAATGCACACAGAAAGCCCAACAAAAGGCACTGTATGAAAGTACATATTTAGGAAGGCGGATCAATGGGAAGGCAGTCTGCATTTCATATGCATGTTATGCAATGTCTTCCTCTCACTTTCCCGGCGTGATCTTTAAACAGAAGACACAGGGACAAAGGGAACGTATCCCACTAGAAACAGTACTGCCAGTCAGTCATGCAGACAAGAACTGCCTTCAGAAAAGCCATTTCAGGCATAGATAAATAGATGGATCAATATGGGAGGGCCAAATCACTTGACCTAAGGCAAGAAAAAATTTGGGGGCATGCCCCTTTCCTAAAATGGGGATCCCTATTTTCTGTCATCTGAGGGACAATGACCAACTTCAAAACATTTCTGAAATTAACCATGACTCTGTTGCTCCTTTATAATCTTTCAGTGTACTTAACTCATATAAAACGGCTCAATCCATATGTAACTCTTTATGGGTAAGCTTTTTATTATTATTGTTTTATTTTTGTTCTAAATTGGTTTAATTGCTAATTTTACAGAAAAGAACATAAGGACTAGAATACATGTAAAATATTTTCAATGAGAAATTTATATGATCTCCTATTCTTCCTATGAAAAAAAATTCTGTCTCACTGTTGTAATACAGTTTGAGGAAAGTAGCACACAGTATACCCCCAGTTTAACTCTCTTAGAAAGGAAGAAAGCAACTGAAAGAGCTCTAAGATCCTAAATATAGACTGTAATTTGAAGTTTTTAGGATAGTCTTATCACCGTGTTTCATCCTTACATCTTTACAGAATTTGAAGTAGTATTTTGCAAAGTGTATCTTTCAGTTTTATTACTTCTGTTGGTTTTTTCTCCTCTCTTTTTACTTTTTCTACCCACTGTACGTTATTTATTGTCTGGGAATTAGTGATTGGAAGATACCACTTCTTGGAAATACTGAAGAAAGACAGTGTGGCAATTCTGAGTTCTTTGATTGCTCGTACAATTCCATTTTAAAATATAAGATCATCTTAGCTATGTGTGCCCATTTTTCAATCAGGTCAAGTATACAATATGCACTTTATTTTCATGTTGAGTACACAGTAATATAATCTAACACCATCCCGTTTGTACATCGTATCTTTCTTAAAATAAGGGGATTGTGCGGTTGCTTATTCAAAGAGAAAAAGTTTCAGGCAAAAATGTTCGTAACAATGCCTCTGTCCTTGTTGTTTGAAAATGCAAATTTGTATCAAATATAGAATTCACATGGACTTTTACATCTGTTTCATGTGCACTACATAACAATTACAAGTTAGTATTAAAAATTTCTGTCAAAAATTGAACCAGTGCCACTTAGAAATCAGATATCTTATATAAATACTGCTGCTTGATTATTTTTAAATATATACATATATATATATAAATAAATGATTCAAAAGAGTAAGTAACAGGAAACAAATTTTAACAAACCTATTGATAATTTGTATTTGGAATTTTTTCTTGCCATTTCCTAATTTTACAGTTATTTTTGCAAAGCAGTTTCAGCGGATTTCTACTTAGTCATCATTCTATTTGTATAAAATGATAAATAAAATATTTTGAAACACTGAGGTAGCTGAAGATTCCTGTACGTCCACACACATCCACAAAATTCACTGTGTTACAAAGATGTGCGTTAAGTGTCTCAAGGCTTCCTACGTTACAGTTAAACCTGTCATGAGTGATGGGTAATTTGGAATACGTGTTCAATTTAAGGCGAAAAGTTATTTCCCTTTTTTTTCTTATGTATTGTGTAAAAGCACTTGTAGCTCTGATGAATTTATCATTCTGTCTGCATGAGGTAGTATTTTAAGTGTTCTGAGGCAATGCATGGTGGTCGCTGTTCCCTGTTTTCTAATGCCTTCGTTAAAAGTCTGCTCATAATATATCGAGAAGCTAGCGCTGTGTAAGCAAATGAGTTTGTCCGTTCAACTTTCTTGGTACTGGATGTTTTCACTGATAACAAAACTCAACAAATGAGTTTCTCCTTCCCTCCCCTCCCCGCCCTCACTCTCCTAGTTTCCTCGCTGTTAACCAATAGATCTTTATTAAACAAAGGAATATTTTAGCATTCCAAACCTGGTTCCTGCTTACGCAAATGGTTACTCACGTAGGCTTCAACTGGACTGTTTGTGAGTACAAGGACTGCTCATCTGAGTAATGATGTGCAAAGTTGGGCACTTGGGAGGGTTGATACTTTAAATCAAATGAAAGCGTTTCCATAGAGTGATTTGTAATTGCAAAGCTGTGACCAGAACAAGTTTTTTTTTAAAAAAAGTCATATTTTATGGTGTTTTATTTATTGTAGAATAGAAGTCATACATGCATTAATATTGTTTTTCTACTTCAATTTAATTTTTCATTAAGATTTTCAGTGTTTGATCTGTATGAACCGCGGCTGAAAGCGGTGAGTCTGTAATAGCAAAATTTGCATTCGAAGTAAAGTGAGGTTTTACAGCTCCACCAAGCCATTGCTGCTGAAACTGTTGTGGAAATTATGAAGCTGCATGAATGAAGACCTTTTGACTCGGTGTTTATGGTAGTTTCTCAGGTTTAGTTTTAACTGGATGTTAAATGCACTGTGTTTTATAAATAGTTCTTCTCTTTTAGTAACATTCAGTTCTATGCAGTGTTACATGTCATTTGGCATTTGGTGAATGTGCATGTTTTGAACTGCGAATTTTAAATGTTTTGTCTTTTAATTGTTAAAAAATGAATAAACTTTGCCATTAAATGAAGAAACTTTGTTCAATTTATTGGGTGCAGATGCTAGGGATTACCTTCGATGGAAGAGATATATCCCATCACTCTTGGCTTTGAATTCTTTAAAATGGGACACATGAGAAATAGCCTTTCACAAATACCAAAGAATTCATATTAAGGTAAAGTGAAAAAGTAGAAAATGGTTTTAAGTTGTTTTTCTTTTTAAATACCTATTTTGAGATGTCTTCTTCAGTTCTCATGCGATGCCTAGGAAAATTTGTTTTGAAAAATGAGCGCAGGAGTCTGCAATTTAGTGATTTGCAGCAGAGCCCTGACATAGTCCGGTGTGACACCATGTTTTGAAGGAGAAGTATGCAGTACAAGAGTGGCAGCATGGGAATAAGGAAACACCATCTCCCTTTTCAGACAACGGTGGTCAGTATTGTATCCTCTGGCTACGATCAGTCGCAGGTGTTTCTTCCCCTAACAGTGCCCACCTGCTAAATAAAATTCAATATATCCGAACCTAAACCAGGCTTTGGTTGTCGGAAGGTGGTTGATTCTTTATATACACGCTAGACAATGAATTTATTTTGTACAGTTTCTATTCTGTGGAGGCAGGTTCAGTAGCAGATGCGTCTTGCAGGCTGTTAGTTTCATGACACCCAGTCTTTAATGACAGTGCTGGTTTAAGGAGATTCCGCCTCATGCTATGTCACTGCCTTTATTACACTGGCAGTCCTGAGGCCATTGAAATTATTCACGTTATAATCCAGTTTATAATGATCCAGGCTCCCTTTCAAATCCCTTCCCTCCTTTCTTCATGGAGAATGTTATTTTTAAGCTAAATCATTTCAGCTCCCTGAATTTGCACAGGTCATAGATGGAGAGAATAAAGAGCAGAAAGGCATTTTGTCTCCTGCCTTTGCTGATGAAAGCGGCGTATCACGGAGTTACAGCCTCGGTGCAAGTGCAAATCAAACGCCGCTCGTGTGAGCACCGGGGAGCAGCAGCCCCCTCCGCGGCAGCGGCTGTTCAGCGGAGCTCAGGGCCACACAGCCCGTTGCAGTACGCAGAAAAACGGGATCCAGAACTGACTCCCATCTCCTCGGTGTCACTGTCAAGCTGTAGCTGAACAGCACTGACACAGGAATTTTGAAATGGGTGCTTTAATTCTAGTGGGATTAGTATTACAGATAACCTGTGGGTTTACATAGCCACGTACTGCAACGCTTCCCTAGTTATGAATAAAATCCTTCAGGGTTGCAGTACGCAGAAAAACGGGATCCAGAACTGACTCCCATCTCCTCGGTGTCACTGTCAAGCTGTAGCTGAACAGCACTGACACAGGAATTTTGAAATGGGTGCTTTAATTCTAGTGGGATTAGTATTACAGATAACCTGTGGGTTTACATAGCCACGTACTGCAACGCTTCCCTAGTTATGAATAAAATCCTTCAGGCAGCGTTTGGATGCATTTTAGAGATTAAAAAAAATAAGGAAAACCAAAATGTAGAACTAGAAAACAAGCAGCTCGTCTAATCCGTGTCCCCTTTACTCTCTGCCCGCCGCAGGTTGGGTTTCATACGTGCTGTTACCAGTTAATGGCAATTGAAGCGTTTAGTGCATAATTGACATTCTTTTTTCATTTCAATTTATTTTAGAGGGATGTCACTTGTCACAGAACTATGAACTAACCCAAGTATTACACAGTGTAGTTAAACCTGATGTGTTAAAAATATATGGGTACGGCAGTAAAGCAAGCACCGTGTAAACATCACTTCGGATGGCAAGCAGTCTGGCAGCCCGTCAAACTGAAGGTCATTAAAACTCTGCGTTAGAATGCCATTGGGGTTCTGTCTGCAGGTTTTAGGAATAGGCCTATTTTCGATAAATCATAGGAGCATCGAGTGCCAATAGGTCTTGGGTTCTGGCCACCTCCCTTCTTCCCCTTCAGCTCTGTAGGTCACCGCCACTGCAGCTACCTGAACAATAATTTAGAGATTCTTCTTCATTTATTGCCTATTTGCAATAAATAGGCAATATTTATTGCCCACCTCAGCTGCTTTACCGGTAACCCAGGACAGCTCTTTTCACTGCCCCTCATCATTCCCAGCCCGCCGCTGCAGGGTGGGTTGGCTGCGCTCTGGGCACCCACCTGGGAAGTGCTCAGCTCTGTAACAAATTTACAGACCTACACCAGATGCAGCGATGATACTCCTGTGCCTCGAGTTCTTCCAGCGCTTTACGAGGCCAAACCCATGGCGCCGCGCCAGGGGAGGAAAGGAAGTGGCTCTGAGGCGGCCCTGCACTTCCGGGCCGCGTGGCAAACCCCGGCAGCCCCTGCTTGGCCACAGCAATCATTACAATCCGCAAGACCCCGTGCAAGTGTAGCAAAACCCTGTCCCGATGTTAAAACATTAATAATCTGACCCCAGAGCCCGCTGAGGCCTGTACAGCCCAGCACTGCGGCCTGTGGCTCCACTGTCTTTGAGGAAGACGCTGCGTTTCCGCTACCCACCGCCCGTGTCAGTGGCTCTGACAACTCATCACTCTTTACAGGAACATAAAATTGCACTTCTTTGCTAAAACTGATCAAGCTGCTGCTTCCAGAAGGATCTCTGGTGCCTTGGTTTACTAGATAAAGCTTCCTACGGATCAAAGCCTGTAAAGAACAGTTTCACTGTGTTCCTGTCCGGTTCTGCCGTAGTCGGGAATGACCAGCAGCTCTCACAGGACGCTTCCCAACAACAGAGCTGATCTCCGTCACGATTTTACACGTTTTTTCCAGAAAGTTACTTGATGAACAGTCCCATATTTCTTATACATCCAAAATGTGCAGCCAACACACGTGAAACACCAACAAAGGTGGACAAAAACTTACCCACCCCCATCCTTGAAGATTGTTTCTAAAATAACTGCGAGCAAAAGCACTTACCTTTCAATTAATTTCCCAAGTACTCAAAATCTGCTTTTTAGATGTTTATAATACAGTACTGTGTATCATGATTTTACTTTGTAATTAACAATTTCAGCATTCAAGCTAAAACCTGTTACTTCAAACATCACCGTATGGAACTTCAGTGGCCTTTCTCCTTAGAAACCGTATTTCCAGCAGTAATATCTATTGGACTGTAATGTTAATTATGCAATTAAAAAACTTATTTAAAAGGGTTATTAATTTTTTTTTTTCAAAAATGCTAAGATAGTGATTATTAGATATTTTCTAAGGAAAAAAAGTATTCAGCTCTTGAGGAGGAATTGATGCAGCTTTCCTAAGAAAAGGATGCTGTGACTCAGACTAGAAGCGCTGTGATTTTAACACGCACCGATACGCTAGTCCTTGTAAAATAGGTGGGCTGTGATGTACTTCAACAGATCCTATACACAGGGAGTTTGGGGCTGATGAAATAGGAAAGTTCAGCGTTACGGATCCTGACACACGGCATGACTTCGCTGGTTCACAAAAATGAGTGTACAGAGAAGCTCTTCAGTGACCGCTTTTTTTCCTGTGAATTTTCCATCCGCTTGCTGTGTGTGTTTGGTTTAGATGCGGGTTTTTTTCTTCTTCCATTTGGTTTCTCCATTTACGTGGGTGAAGGAATGTAGATGGGCAAACAAAATTTATTCCTAGGGCAGGATGTTTTAAATTAAAACACCAAACTAATCAGTGAGGTTTTCACCACATTTTTACCACAGCTGTATGTAAAAGACATTAATCAATCTATTAGTTTGCTATATACTCAGACTTTTGCATTATATTAAATCTGCACAACAGGTGCACAGTTAAAGATGTAAATCCTTTACAAAAGCAAAATTAACTCATTTTAACAGGAAAAAATGCAGTATAGTTACACCACCAAAATGAAAACTCGCTCATCAAACACTATCTGTACAGAGACACCCAGATGATGCAACGTTTCATCCACACTGTTTATTGATAATTTTTTTTTTTTTGGTGTGACTACTAAATAATTAGTTTTGTCAATGCTGTAAATACATTTTAAATTACAAGCTTGTCTTTACATTTTATACATGGCTAATTTTACAAATAGAACTTTATGATCAGCTTGTCCAACTCACACATGTTGCTGAGCAAAAGGCAACAATAAATACTGCTTTCTGCAAAACGCTTTCATGTAACGCCATTTTTAGGGTTTTATGCAGAGAAGTTATTAGTGATACTGCTGAATACATTCTGCTTTTCCCATATATAATTATTTGGCCACTTGGGATTGGCACGTTTTCAACTAGCCTAATTAGTACTAGTTTTATCTACCTTAGTTAAAGTTTACTAATACAAATACACAGTGTAAGTCCAGGTGTATTATGTGTATTTAAAAAAGACACTCATTTTGATCTCTGTAGTAAAAATTTTGATCTCTTCCTCTTCTTTTCATTGGTTATGGAAGTGGGAAGCAGTCAGTCATTTTCAGGATCCGCAAACTCTTCTCTTTAGTTAGTATCACTCCTCTCTCGCTTCTCAGGCTTACTGCTGTTTTATAGAACTAGTCTGATTATTATCAGTGGAATGCAAGCACCGTTTGTTAACTAAGTTAATAGCATTTAGGGTTAAAGTGTCATTTATAATGCCGTGAGATGAGTACCTTTATCCCAACATGGTTTTTCTACTTGTCCCCGAACACATTCCGCACAAATTAGACTGAACGATCCAAGTAGTCAGCTTTTTAGAGCAACTAAGGTTTGAGTATTTTTACAATTCATTTGTGTGATCCAAGTTTGGGAAATGAGATCCCAAATGAGATCTTGTGCTTTTCAAGGGCAACTCACCCACGAGAATGGTTCTGACGTCTGCAACCCCCGAAGCATGTCAGCGTGACATCCGACAGCAGCAGTCCCTTCTTTCTTGACATCTCCCTTCAGCTCTGACTAAAATCGGAGCAGCTCTTCCCAGCCAGGGCAGGCTCTGGCTGGAGGGGATACCCGAAGTACGGCGGCGACACCAGGAATCCCGACGGCTGGCTCAGGTGGACCGCGTGGGCTGCCTGGAAGCAGCCAGACGTGTACGGTGGAGGTGGCGATGCCGCAAGGCACCCGGGCTCTGCCCGGGGAAAGGAGAACCTGCGAACCGAGCCGCCCGTCGAACTGGAACTTGTGGCGGTACTGGACTGCCTCGACGGCGTCCTGAAGCTTGTCGAGGCCAGGATCATGGGCAGAGTCTCGGTCTGATAGCTCCGCAGAGAAAACCGTATCGGCTGCGATGGCTGCTTGGGTCTTAAACACGTGCAACAGTAAACCGCTACCAGAGAGCCCACGATAATGAAGGCAATAAATATGGATCCAACAATGAGGAATGGCACGTAGATCGGTTCTGGGGGAAGAAAGAACAGGAAAAGCCACGCACATTAGCCTATGGAAGTAACAGGTCTGCTGCACGGAAATAAACTCCACAGGGTTTATGGAGCCCCGCACCAGTAACACGCTGAGCTGCTCAGAGGACAGAGCTTCCCACCGCTATCGATACGACAAAATTAAAGTGAAACCCTGTAGGTACCACCCAAAATTCCTTCCTCTTGACAGCTTTATCAGTGGCAACAGCTGTCCACGCCGTGTCCCGCGTGATGCTTTGAGTCCGGTTTCGCTCAAGAATCCCCCTCCTCCCCCCCCAAACCCGCCGGGTCCAACGCCAGCACCGGACTCGGCAGGCGAAACGCGAGCGCCGGGGATGCTGTCAAGTCGCTCGCGCTCAGAAAGCGGAAAAGGAGCGCAGAAGGTTTGACCCGGGGAGCGGCTCCCTGCGCGCTGCCGGGTGCCTTTTGCTCGGAAGCCCGACGGCCCCTCGCGCAGTGGAAGTTACACCGGCACCGCAAAGTCGGCGGATGCCAAGTCCGACCAGGAACGCGCGG
>NW_010264698.1:0-6264 GCF_000690775.1 Eurypyga helias
GCGGGACCTGCCCGCCCCGTCGCGCCGCGGGAAGGCCGGGGGAGCGAGGAGAGGAGGCGGGATTCCCCTCCGCTGCTGGTGGCGCTTGGCAGCAAAGCGCTGGAAATACTCCCTTCCCGTGCGCCGCAGGCACAGGCGGCGAGCACCGGAGAGAAAGTACGGGTAGAGACTGACCCTCCGGGCTAAGGGCCGGGACGGGGAGGAGATTAACGCGCGGCTGGTTAGCATAATGAGTCTGGGACCGTGACAAAACGATGCCCTCTGTGGTTAGGGAGCATGGGGAAGAGGTGGCTGAGCCTAGTCATAAAATATGGTGAACTGTGCGGCACCACGCTGGCAGGGGTGAGGTTGACTGCCAACAGAATTGTGCTGTGGAAACGGCTCGGATCTCACGGATCCTCAGGATTTTCAGAGGACCTCCTATCCCAGAGCTCGGAGGATGCTCTGCCCTAGACATCAGTGTGATTGTTATCGGATGCGATAACAGAGATAAGGACGACATCAAAACTATTCTCTGTACCGTACATGCATTGTCGCAGGTGCTTGGCTGGCACACCGCTTATTCGCATCAGCCTATTTCCATGGTCAGTTTGTTCCACATGAGCACAGAGATATGTCTCCAGGACTGCCTGCTGGATGGCTGATCATTAATTACTAGGACCTAGCTCTTTTACTGTCTTGTCAATGAAATCAGAGGCGATCCTTGATAAGGCAGAAAAATAGCTGCCTGTGAGCAAGAAGGAGATAGAGTGGCAGTGATTGCTCCTGCTGCCTCATCACGGACACACACTTAGTGTATCTGCTCACCATGCACAGAGAACCTCGCAGTACTTCAGGAGTGGTAATGTCAGAAGAGGAGAGGAAGCAGCAAGTTAGACCGTGACGAAATGATGCAAAACCCCAGGCATTTTAGCCTGAGGAGTTCTTGTGTTTCCATCTCACAAGCAATGGGAACCAGTGCCGATTACGGCAGGGAATGGTAGCAAAGTTAGACCACACACTCTTCGAAGTATCTCTGATCATTAGCAGTGGGGAGGAAGAAGAAGAAAAGGGAAAGGGGTGACTGGACTTTGAGAGACACATAGATCTGGGTAATTGGTATTCCTTTTTTTCAAGTTATGCACTGTCAAGTCTCATCAGGCATATAGTGGAATGGAGGAAGAAGATTAAGTAAGCTGTTAATGGGCACTTTTTGTGGATACAATGTATCTCTTCATGGCCAGAGAGAATATTTTCAGCATCCTTTATTGACAGGAGAGAGCCATTTAGCATCATATTCAGAAAAAGGGCTTTAGAATAGGACTTATATTACTGGAAAAAATTGTGGACAAGGGGAAATGAAAGCAAGAACTCAGAGATTTCACATGGTCAAAGTCAGTGCCTCTTTATCCCCTTCTGAAGTACAGCATGCTTAGTCATACACAGAGTGGGAGAAACAAAGCTTTAAAACTGGTCCATTCTAAAAGACTTTTATCTCTGGGTATGTGCACAGCAGGCAGGAGCCTCGCTCTGTGCTTGCCTTTTGTTCCACCAAAGCCATCAGAAGAGTTTAATGTAAACCTGGACAGAATTAGTATTTAGCCCGTTGAATACATCTGTGCCTGGCTGTGGAAGGGTTGGGGAAGATGGGGAACAAAAGTCAAGTCTGCTAGGAGATCAACCCTGAATTTTGTGTCATAGCCAGATTTGTATCATCCTCGCTGGGCCGTCGGTGTATTAAAATTAATGTCTTAAAAAAACATTAAGAATAAATGCCCAGGTAAATCTAGTGTTATATACAAGTCTTTATAATGAAAGACACAAGAATTACTATGACTGATTCAATCAACCTTTTGGCAGGTTCAGAGGAAAACTCGGGCTGCAGAGAGGACTGGCAAAAAGCCCTGGGAGTTGAGCCTGTTTAAGATAGGCCTCATTAAGCAAAATTTCAAGGTAGGGGAATGTTAGTTAAATGCACCTCTTTGCAAAGTTATTACAAACATTAATTGTAACATTGCCTATGTCAAGGACATAGGCAATATGAAATAAATCTTTACAATAAAGCTTTCAGATGGTGAAGGACATTTTAAGTACAATAATGCATGAGACCTTTTCTTCAAATAATTTCAGATAATGAAGGACCATGTAGTCAAGATTCTGCTGAAAAGGTATTTGTGAAGTTGTAGACCAGTAATTCCTTCTTGTGGGTGGCAGTGTAGTGCATGTAGAGAAGGGAAATATGTAGCTTTGAGACATGTACATTTTAAATGGATGTCTCAGCATGAGGTTGGGGTCAGAATCACAACTTCCATCTCAAATCAGATTATTTTTTGACTATTTTCTGAGAAAGCAATAGGAAAGTTTTTGGGGCTGTAACTAGAAATGGGTGGAACAAAGACTTGAGAAAGACTCAAGACTTGCAGAGAATTTTAGGATGAAAATATTTTTTCAAAGACTGTCCTTGGAGTACTGTCAGTGAGGTCATTCCAATGCAGTTATCTCTCTCTCAATAGCAAACCGAGATTTTCCTGTAATGCATTCACTTCCACAGTCTCTCCATGAGGCCTAAACTAAATAGAAACCATGTGCCTTGCTTACAGTCTAGTTAAGAAATACAGCTTAGAGATAGGCTGTTGTGGCTTGGTACATGGTGAAGTTGGCCAGTAGCATGTTGGTGTGACCTGTTTCTTCTAGGAGCAGGGCAAGAAGAGGTATGGAAGCAGGCTGTGCTATCTTTCAGCCTTGCTGGTGGAAGTATTCCCTCTCCTGTCAGCGTGTTACCTAAGACCTTCTGCTGGGTCCTTGTACCCAGGAGCAGTGAGGAGCTGCAGAAATTATGCAAGACAAGGGGAAGGTGGCTACTATTGCAGTAATCCCAGAACCATTTGCATCATAACCTTCAACTAGTTCTTAAGACCTCCAGACACACCCTCCTTTCTCCCCTCAAGGACTTCCTCAAGGTGACAGAGTGATAATGTTTTGGTAGCATCATTGTGAAGGCTATTTTAAATCACATGCATGATACTAGCAGGCTGCATGACCTAGTCTCAGGTTTGGCTAGGGTTTGGGCAGAGCCCAGCTCACCATGGAAGGTAAGGAATGTGTGGCATGGAAAATGCTATTTAAGGATTTTCAGGCAAGCCTTTTAATTAATATTAGTATTTCAGTGGCCAGAAGGGCTGACTGTGGTCACATTGGCTGACATGTTATCTAATGTAGCTCAGATAATTTTTCAAAGTCGCGTTATTTCTCTAAGTCATCTACCCAAAATCACACTAATTGAGATCAGCATGTCTATGTCTCCATAGTTTCAGTGCAATTTTTTTATCCAAAATTCATCTTTCTTTCCTGAAGTAAATAATATCTCCACAGTTCAGTGTATAGGGATTTTAAGTATGACTACAGAACTCAGATGATGACTAATACACATAATCTAGAATCAGAGATTTCAACACTTTTTTCCATATAACTTCAATGTTTAGCATTGACCTATGTTCTTTTGAAAATTCTGCTCTCCATCTCCATAGACAATAAAAATAGTTGTGTGGCTTTTGACAGCAGGAGCCCAAGAGCTAGCCAGCTGAAGAAGAGGTTAGGGTAAATGGTGGTAGCTAATGAGAAGAAATGCAGTGGCCAGGGTGGCGAGCAGCTGGGGAGGGAGGTAGTAGTGAAGGGAAGATGCAGGATGTTAGAGGCTTGGGTAGGACTGTGGTGTACCTTACTAAAAGGGAGATGGACAGGTGCTAACAGAGTCAAAGACAAACCCAACTCAGTTTAGGGGTCCACTACCAGCCGGTGTCAGAGAGGTTAGATGCGGGGTAGAACACTGGTCTGACATAGCAGGACTTTTCCTTTGCTCTTATAGGTGTTTAGTTATGAGGAAATCAGGTGCTGACTTGGGGAAATGAGAGCTGTCCTCGCTACTGGCATAAAATCTGTGTGCACATCATTTAAAGTGGTATGTTTGGAGTTGACTAGTTTGCACTCTATAGTAACCATGTGAGGACTAATTTTTGGAAGTGAGGGACACCAGTGCCAACAGCCCAAATGGCCTGAAGGGCTGCTGTGAATTCTGGAGCGCTAGGAATGTGTGACACACTGGGGTACACACTAATGACTGACTGGTCTCCAGCTGGACCTTGTGTTGCTAGTGACAACCCTTTGAGACCAGCCACACAGCCAGTTTTCAGTCCACCTCACTGCCTGCTTATCTAGTCCACAATTCATTAGTTTGTGAGGACATTATGGAAGAGAGTGTTGAAAGCCTTACTAGAGGGAAGATAAACAAATTCCACTATTTTCCTCTCATCCATCAGGCTAGTCAGTTCACTGTAGAAGGCTATCACGTTGGTCAGGCATGACTTTCCCTTTGTAACAATCCATGCCAACTACTCCTGATCACCTTCTTATGCTTGGGGTGTCTGGCATGGCTTCCAGAAAAATTCACTCTGTTTGCTTCTCAGGGACTGAGCTGGGACTGACCAACCTGTCATTACCTAGAACCTCCTTCTTGCGCTTTCTGGAGATAGGAGTGATGTTTGCTTTCTTCCAGTTCTCCGGAATCTCCCTTGATTACCACAATCTTTCAAAGATAATCAAGAATGACCTCACAATGACACCAGCCATCTCCCTCAAACTATTGGGCACGTCACATCAGGGACCATGGGTTTGTGTTAGTCCAATTTGTTTAAATGTTCCCTAACTTGTTCCTTCTCCACTGAGAGTAAATCTTGTTTCAGACTCTCTTGAGGGATTCAGTCCTGGGATTGCTGAAGAGTAGTTTTGTCTGTAAAAATGAGCCATTGAATATCTTAGTCTTTTCCTTGTCCTTTGTCACTAGGTCTTCTGCTTAATTAAGACACTAGTTTGTCCACTAATCCTGACCTATAAGATCTTCATTCATTCCTAGGCAGAGCTCTGCATTCCAGCTGCTCTCTCCCCTCCTTGTTTTACCAGCCTGTCTTTCCTAAAGACACTGTAGCCTTCCATTGCAGCTCTCCAAACATGTGAGATATAACACTTTTTCCCTGTGATCTCAATGAGATCATAACCCTGCAACAACACGCAGACCTCTAATTCCTCCTGTGTCCTTCCCATGCTACGTCTGTTAGTCTACAGGCCCTTCAGAGGGGCATCCAGTCATGTGAGTTTTCCAGAAGAGGTGTTAGAGCTTCCCCACCACGCTGTCATGTAGGCACTTGCTTGTTTGTGTGGATACCCTTGGGGTGAGCCCCCTCTTTTGTTAATTATCTCCTTTTCACATCATCCTGCTCACTCCACTTGTTGTCCCAGTTCACCACTTTCTCACTTGATTGTTGGTCATCTGCTCCCTCCGCATCATTCCTAGTTCAAATCTTTCCTCACAGGCTAGCCAGTCTGTGGGTCTTTAGCCCACTGCAGGTGGATCCCATCTCTTTCTAGCAGTTCTTGATCCTCAGAGTGGGTCCTATGGTTGTACCATCCCTAGAGCCATGGTCATTTATGACTGGTATGCTCCAGGTCTCCCCTGGCTTCTGTGGTGCAGGGAACAAAACAGTGAAAGCCAATAAAAATATAATATGAGCTGAACCTTCCTGTCTTTCTAAAATTTTACACTTTAGAGAAAGAAAAATAGAATGCCAAATCAGAATAATTGTCTTCCCTAATGGTAATCTCAATATTGGGATATGAAGATCAATATTTTTGAAGTCTAGGTAGAGCACATATGGCAACTTGCTCTTAAGGCAAAATCATGATCTTCAGCCCTCAGAAAAGCCAGCTGTAAGCTCTTAAGTTTGGAAAACTGAAAATGTTTGGATCTTGGCTATTAGAAAGATGGTGAGAGAGAAGAGAGGACTTGGTTTAGACAGCTGATTAATTTATCCCTGGGGCAAGTCCCCCATACCACTAAACATAATTATCTTTGTTGACACCTCTTTTAGTCATATTTAGTCAGATTTTCAGCCTTGTGTTTTGGCATGCAACAGTGAAGTTGTTCTTTAATCAAAAGGAGGGGCGGCAGGGGGGAAGTCCAAAAGCACAAGCAGCAAGCAGCAGTGACTTCAGTCACAGTTATTCATTTATCTTTTCATAGAGAATTTTTAATGTCTCACTTCTCAAAACAGGCCTGACTTGGGGAATAGTTCCTCCTTGGGCTGGCCAAGATTAGAATATCTGTTAATCCAATCTTAAGTTTATGCAATTTAAGAAAAAAAAATATGTTAAGTTACTTTTAAAAGCCCCACAGTGAAAACAGCTTAACCACAAGACCTGAAAGCAGCATGTTAAAATTGAATCTGCAAATTC
>NW_010264698.1:6295-28180 GCF_000690775.1 Eurypyga helias
GGCTTTTTTTCTTTTTTTTTTTTTTTTTCCCTGATGGCAGGAAATGTTACCTCCTTAAGTTGCACAAGGAATATTTGGTTAAATTTCAAGAATAGAACTTAAAAACTCATGACTGCTAAGACTGTGGCAAATTTTCTTTCTTGATAGTGACACCCTGTTGTATGTACTGCACGAGTCATGCTGTACAAAAAAGGATTGCTGCATCTTCATGTTATGATGTTAGTACTTCATTGCCTTTTTGCTGGTGTTTGCTCGGAAGGGTGAACACACTGAGACAAGATGAAAGTGCTGAAAAAAGTGTGCAACTGAAGGTGATGGATGACAGCTTAGTGTCAGCAGCTTGCCTGAATCAGAGATGTATGCTTTTCCTTCTGGGGAGTTCATTTGCAGTTGAGATACACTTTAAGGTTTAGTTAGATTTAAATATCAGGTGTCCAGCACCCTAATGGATCATCCTGGTAATGTTTTTAATAAAGGGATATGTTGGTTTTTTTATGAGCTTTCGATGGGAGTTTAATTCTCTGTGTTCTTATGGAAGGACCTCTGAATATCTTCAGTGAGCTTTGTTCAGGTTACTGAGTTCACTCTTTCTTGTCTTCAGTCCCTTTAGATACTCCCTTAGTTTCAACATAGTTTACTTAGGAGTTGTAATTTGCCTTAAATGAACTCAAGTAACATCCTCTTACGGACAAAAATATCCAATATCAAGAGGATGTTGGTCAGCGAGATGTCAGAATAGTTTAGGCTCTGAGGTTCAAAATTATGAACTTGTCAGTTTTCCTTAATCTTGGAGAAATCTGAGATCCATACACACCTTTGAAGTGGCTCAGAAACTTCTCGTTTATGCTTAGATGAACTTCAGCCTCCGCAAAAGGAGAGTGAGGATTCTTTTGGTAAGGGTACGTTCTTTTGGCAGATTTCTGGGATTTCAGGAGATTTCTGGTCCTGCTGCAAAGATTGTTTATGTATTTTATGTTAAGTGATAATAGATAAATTTCTATTTAGGGATAAGAGAAAGTCTTCTCTGTGTTCTAATTATTAGATTATAAATGCATGTGCTTGCTTTTGTCTTCTTGAATTTTCTCCTATTGATCAGTCAAGTTCCGCAGGAATAGCAGACTGCTTTCCAGAGGTTTTCACAGGGTAAAGGAAGGATTTGAAACCATGTCTGTCATTGTTCTTAATTAGTAACTGTTGTCTAAAATCGATCACTTTCAGCTTTATATTCAAAGACAAAACAGTTCTTTTCTGTCAGGGGCTGAGAGAAGGATTAAGTAGAGGGTGATACCTTTTGTTATCTCTGAGGCACTGAGAAGGGCAGGATGTCTGACTCACCTTTGTCCTCACTGTGTCATGTTGGCTAACATTAGCGGTCATGTTCATGGCAGGCATGTGTCTCATTCAGAAGTGCCTAAATCTGCTTGTTTGGTGCACAGGGAACTGAGAACCTTGGATTCCATCTTCTCAATTTGACAGCTAGACCAGCTGGTCACCTGAGGACACAACAGTCAATGCTATGACAGTTAAATCAGTGTTTTAGAGTTTTATGCATGTGTGAGTCTTACCTCTAAAGCAGTCTTTTTGAATTCATAGAATCATTTCGGTTGGAAAAGACCTTTAAGATCGTCAAATCCAACTGTTAACCCAGCACTGTCAAGTCCACCACTAAACCATGTCCCTGAGCACCACATCTACATGTCTCTCAAATACCTCCAGGGATGCTGACTCTACCACTTCCCTGGGCAGCCTGTTCCAATGCTTGACAACCCATTTGGTGAAGAACTTTTTCCCTAATATCCAATCTAAACCTTCCCTGGCACAACTTGAGGCTATATACCCTTGTCCTATCGCTTTTTGCTTACGAGAAGAGACCAACACACACCTCTCTGCAACCTCCTTTCAAGTAGTTGTAGAGAGTGATAAGGTCTCCCCTGAGCCTCCTCTTCTCCAAGCTAAACAACTCGAGTTCCCTCAGGTGCTCCTCATTATTTGAATAAGTTCTAAAGACAGTATTTTAAATTTAAATCTTAATCAAGGTGTTATGATCTCTTCTTCTTAGCATCACTGAAAAAGTTAAGAAAAAGTTTTTCAGGGCTTTGTGTAGAGATATTACTTGTGTTTTTCAGATAATTATTGATTTTTAAACTCTACAGTGATACTTTTCACTCAGATTGCTTCTAATATAAGAAGCCAGTGGTAATACCAGATGATCTTTATGTATTTGTTCATACACAAAAGCTTTTTATTTTGGTAACAACAGAAATATGCTTGCTGTTAATGTAAAACATAGAAATAAACTTATCAGAAGAAGCTTCTGCCATTCAGACAATGTAAAGGAATAGTAGTGTTTCAGAGTGTTCCACTGAGGAACTGTGTATACTGTATGAAGCTGATGGAAGATTTCAAAGGGCTAATAAAAATGGTATTAGATAGACTGTAAATTACTACAAAGAGAAGCAGAGACGAGATTAATTTTTTGGCTTAGTATAGGGTTGTTAAATACTAGAAAAATATTTTCTAAGAAAGGTGACATTTCTTAAAAAAGGGTAGAAGTTATATTTTAGTGTTGTGCTTTTCTTTATTTTTTGCTATTATTTGTTTCTTTTTTTTCAGGCCAAGTTGAATAAATTAAATTAAATGGGAATAAAGAGAGAAAGCCATTGATGAGCCCTTCAATACCATGCTTGCTCCTTCATGAAAGCATAACACAGACCTGAGACACCACTGGAATGAGCCTAAACAAAAATTCAGCGCACCTCCTCACAGTCTTTATCTCTCTATTCTTCCACATGCAGAGGAAGCACACTTCACCACCGTATCTACAGTAATTTATGGGAGAGAATTTTAGAAGCTCATATAAATCATGAAAGCAGTGTCCTCACAACAGTTCTTGCAAAAGGCACCAGTAACAAACCCGACTGGAAGCAATTACCCACAGGCAGGCCATGGGCTTTTCTTTTTAAACCTTGTCACTGTAACTGATACTGTAAGGTGAATTAATCTCTCTTCTGTCTTCCTAGTAAGTATCAATTAGTGTAAAAGAAGGTGCTCTATTTGCCAGCTCATGACAGTAATTGTTGTTGCCTGCTTGATTTGTCTGCTATGGCAATGAATACTCAAAATACTCCTTGAAACATTTGTGTGCGCTCTTGCTGTGGGCAGTGTGCCATGCTTCTTTCAGAGCTGGTCTGGAAGACTGCCTGTTTTCTGTAACCAAACACTACACTTTAAAGCTTGCACTTAACAGATGTAGACCAGAAGGCAGAAGCAGGGCTGAAGGCTAAGCAAAGATATACACAATAGAAAAGGAAGGGACATGCCAGAAAAGCTTCAATTCCATAAAGTCTAATGTCAAACTCCGGCTTCTCATACACATCAGATGCAGCCATCGAAACCTATGCAAATAGTGAGGGAGGCTGAACCTCATTTTGGGTCACTGAGTGGTTGGAATAATTTTTTTGAGGTGCAAGACAGCTCAACAGTCATCAAAGGTCATATCATCAGTCCAGCCACAAAGGGTCAGTTTGACCAAAAGGTTTAGATATGTGACACCAAATCACAAACCCTTTCCAAAATGTGAAGTTTCACACTTCTGTTTGGCTGCCATTTATCACTGGATGCTAAATATGTTATCCTTACAGTGTTCTTTGGAATAGGAACAGGTACAAATGTTCAGCTCAGGAAGGCAAGATCCTTAGTTCCTGAATTGTGAATTGTCATTGTCTTATTGCTCCAGCTAAGTAAATGGTTAGTTATCCAGAGCAAAGTGGAGCAAATTCCAAAAAGAAAGAGCTTTCACTTCCTTTTTCGTCCTTGTCACCCCAGCACTATCATCTATTGTTTAGGCACTCCACTGAGAATTGTGCTTAAGTCCTTTTGATCTCATGAAGGATAAGCTCAGTCCTTCCAGCTCCTGGGCAGGTGTTGTTCTTGAGCTCCTGGTTAGTATGTATGAGGGAAAAAGTGTCACAGCAACAGCAGTGATTTCTGAAGTGACATGGAGATGACCACCCAGCAATGGAAGGAGAAGTGGTGGCTTTAATTTCAAACTGGAGAGAGGGTATGGGTTACATACATCTGAAATGTAGGGTAAGGGAACTTAATTCCCAAGCAAAACTGCTGATTTTGGTGTTGCAATTCCCTTCAACATTTGCAAACCCTTGGATTTGAACTCAACCTGCTCAATCCTCTATAGATGACTTGCCAGATAATAACACTGTCTAAATAGACTGCCTTAAGCAGAATGCTGATGTAGTCTCCTGAACTTCAGTTTAGATTTATGACCGAAAACACAACACTTCTCTTCCTGAGCTTGCTTACTTGCACTCGTCCTTGTCATACCTTTACCAAATGTTCAAGATTGCATCTTACAAGTATCATGTCTCTACATAATGCACCAAAGAAAGGCACTTAGACTTTCCTACTTTTCTTGCCTTAGAAAGCTATCTTGGGCTGATTCTTCTTTCATCCCTTTCTTGGGCTGAGGAAAGAGGTGTACTGTTATAGCCTTGTTCCCACACTAAACCATTTTGAATGATGAACCTGGTGAAAGGGGACATTGCAGCACGAAAAGAGTTTTCCTGACTAATTTTTGCAGGACAGGTATATCCGCTCAGCTTATTTCTTTGAAGCAAGTACAAGAGACAACTTAGGAACAGGTAGTATTCTTTCTTGGTGCCACATGGCATAGGATTTCAGTGGAACATGAAGATGTATTATTGCATTCAGCGTGCCATAAGGTAGTTGAGTTGTGAATGTGTGCAACCATGCATGGAGTCTGCTCAGTGATTTATTAAGCCTCTTTATCAAATGCATAACAGAGTCAGAAAATGACAAAACTCACCTGAGTCATAGTTTTCACATTTGTATAGGAGGGATAATAGTGCTACTTATAACAGGATAAAAGGTTGTAAGTATGTCCTGTATTTATTTACATATTTTTAAATGACATAAAAACTAAAATTTGAAAGAAACATTTGTTTCTGATTTCTCTGGGTTTTGTTCTGTCTTCCTTCCTTTTCTATTTTCTGTTTATTTATAAGTAGACTGCAGTTACTAAAAAGAGAGCATAGGAGATGATTCATTTCCAAAGAAAACCACAGTAGAAGAAAGAAAACATGTTCAAGTGAAGACTTCACACTTGTCTGTATAATAAGCACTTGCAATTTCTATCAACTAGTGATTGCAAAAGCTAATTCAAAGTAGTAGATGATAGGAAGGTGACCTTTAATTTGTCACTAAGATTCTAGATGTTAACAGCCACTGGCAAGAGTTTTTTTCCCCCCCCTTTGGATTGCAGAAATGATGGTTTATGGAAGGTTCCATAATTTCATCTGTGTTAGAAAATATTTTCTCTCTTTGATTCTCCCTCCTATGAGATACCTATAGTCTATTAAGTTGAGATGTCTAGTAACCTCTGAAGTGTGACTTTGATCTTGTCTTTGCCTGGAAGAATTAATAGAGTGAAGAAGCATGTGCATTTTTGCCTGAGGTAAATGGGAGCACATATGGAGAATTCAATGGAAAGTTGCATGATGGATGACTAAAAATATGGATGTCACAGCTACATAATTTTTTTTGTTTGTTTTTAAATGTTTGTATATATTTGAGGTGTTTGAAATGATAGAATAGTAGTATCCGTGTTAGCCTTATTCTTGCCCATTTTGGGTATGCTACACTTAGCATCCCATTCAGCAAAACAATGTCTTTTGTGGGTGCCACTATCTTTATGTACCATAAATCATTTAATCTGAATGAAAACTATGAGCCTAATTTGGCTTTGATATTACTGGACTAATTAAAGTGAAATTCCACTGAAATCAGTGGAGCTGCACAGAGCAACAGGAACTTGAGGGAAGACTTGTCAGTTATCATTACCTGGAGGAACAGATTCTGTCTGGTATATTGATTTACTTAGACTGCAAGTTCTGGTGGGAGAAGGTCTTCCTTTTGCTATAACTGACTGTGTGGAGCACCAGGGCAAAGGGTCATGGCAAATGACATCCCCAGAACCTTGCTCCCATGGAGTGAGGCTGTCAAGGAGAAAGGAAATGGCAACAGTAAGACGCTCACCTACCCTATGTTGCCTGGGGCCACACCATCCTGTGCTGCAGTCACATCGGGGCCCACAAGTCCGTGAGGTTGTACAACAGCTGTGTTTGATGGTATGGCTAGCACACAGTGATAGAAAATACTGCAGGAGGTGGAGTAGAGAATCCATAGATGGCACTTTTGGGCAGAATTGTTACTGCACCTGTACTTCCGGAGGAGCTTGGGTCACTTGTATTACTACAGGATCCACTCTCCTAATAGGAGAGAAAAATGAATTCCTGACCTATGTGTTCATTAATGATTCAGTAGATCCAATCTAAAGGGAAGCCTTAGCCTTCTAGAATAAACTGCTATTGAATTTTCTTTGTTTTATTTCAAAGTAATATGCTGTCATTTCTCACTTCCCGTTGAGCTGTTTATATACTGTCAGATAATTTCTTGGTTCTCTCTTGGAAGCTAGTACATTTTACTGAGGAGCTGAAGCATCCATTGCATCTTTTATGTATCTCAGAAGGGTATTACAAAGTTCAATTAACATTTGAAAAGTGTTCTGCAATCCTCAGATGACATGTACAGTGGAAGAACACAAAATGGTTATTACCCACTGAATGCATAATTCTTCAAGGTTATATATCTTTCATCAAGTTACTCTTGGGTAGAAGTGTTCTTTTCTTGGTCAGAAGGCCACTTGAACTGGTGCAGTGGTACTGGCCAAATATAGCATTGGGAGATGTGAGATTTTTTTTGCTCGTTAAAGTTACTCACAATTGAAGGGAGAGTGACAAATCTTTGTGGAAGTCTTTATTTATATGAAAATCTTCACAGTTCTCAGTCCTGCAACTCATAGGAGCCTGTGAAGTCAGTGTGAAAGTAAGCACAAAGGGAAGGAAGTCTAGAAGGCTGGAACCATGATCCCGCCCCTGTGAAGATTTCACCTGCCATGCATGACTGTCTCTGCAGTCCCCACATCACTTCTAAGATCAAGTAGAGTAAGCATGGTAGTTAGAACATGAATTTAGAGTTCAGATCATCATTGCAAGTTTGCTCTTTGATATGGCAGACTGTGGGAGGATGGACTGCCGAAACCTTGAAGATTCATTAGTCCTGGAATGAATCATTTTCACAGAAGAAAGGCTGAAGTCAGTCTGCCCTCTTTGAATGAATAAAGGCTTTTTATATACAAGTATGGCAAAGCTGGTTTCAGAGCACCCAGTGATTCATGCTTTCCAATAAGCTACTTGATCGGTCAGGTGGCTCTTCTGATAGAGCTCTCAAAATGCAAGCACCCAGGAGAGCATTGTACCATCAAATGCTATTTGGGGTTAGAGCATAAGCACAAAATAAAATGTAAGCAAATGCATACAGTCCTTCAGCGGTAATACAGAAGAGTTAATAACAGCTGAGGATCTGTCTCTAATAAATAACTCAGCAAGCCAATGAGCTTAGTTCTTCCCTTCCAGGTCCCGCTAGGAAAGTTTTCCTTTGTGCTCAAGTATTGTAAGAATGCAGCAACTTCCAGTATCACTTTTCTTATGACACCTGCTGTTATTCCAGCCCAGCCATAAAGAGATTTCCTTCCTGCCAGGAACTGAAGAAAGAGTCCCAGATCTGCAGGATGTACAAGAGGGAGAGAGCACTGAGCTACAGTGGGAAGTACATTGAAATGTGTGTGAGGGATTTCTCTCTCCTGAGTAAACTTCTGTCTCTTCGTTGACTGTGTCCATGCTGGGCTACACTGGGCCTCAAAATTCCTAACACTGTTGTCTCTGTTAAGTACTCAAATGTAATTAAAATGAATGTAGACTCCAATTTCATTAATTCTCATGTGATATCTTGTCCATGAGACCATGTCCTGTCCTATATTATCATCAGACAAGCTGAAATAATTTTTGTTGATTAAAACAATGAGTTTTTCAGGCTGAGGCAACAGAAATTTGACTTTATCTATTTCTTTTCTTCTATGGCATTGCAAGTCAAGAAGAAACAGCTTTATTTTTCTCTGTTGGGTGTAAACTGAGGTAGGTTTGCAGGAGCCATAGGGCTTGTGCCTTTTCAAGACAGCTGGTATTATATTCTCTTGAATTCATTCTGCTAAGTTTTCCTGGTAAGTTTGTGGTATAATAGAGTACCAACTTTGTGCTTTGGGATAGACAGAACGTTGATGTCACAGCCCTGGAGAGGGGGAAAAGGATGCAGGTGAGCTGCAACAACTGAGGGGTGTGGTTTGAGTCTTATCGTCTGTGTGGATCTCAGAAAGCAGTGGGAGAGAAAAGATCAGTGGACTTAATTTAACTTGCTGATAGAAGTTATTCACTACTCTTTGCTTCTGCTTCCAGACACCAGTGCACGCTCAAAGGAATTGAACCCTGAACTGGGACTGGGCACATTCCCTGTCTGGTTCCTTACCAGACAGCTCTGTGCTGCTGGATTTGTCAACATACATTCAGATCCCAAATTGTGCCCTCACTCCATTGGGTGACCACTGTACCAACTGCCTCTTCTGGCAGGTACACTTGGGATGTGCCAGGGCTGATTCCTTGCATGGTACATATCATTCTACATTTTCCTCATTGTTGTTTCTGTGCCTTTTTTTTTTTTTGCCTTTTTTTTTTTTTTGGTGTCTATAAGCAGCATTAGCAACTAAACCAGAGTATATTAAGCACCATATCTGTCTGCCGTGGTTTAATCCTAGCTGGCAACTAAGTACCACACAATCCCTTCCTCCCTCCCTCCCCGTGTGATGAGGGAGAGAACCAGAAGAGTGAAAATAAAAAAAACCTCATGGGTTGAGATCAAGATAGTTTAATAGGTAAAGGCAAACCTGTGCATGCAAGCAAAGCGAAACAGGGAATTAATTCACCACTTCCTATCAGCAGGCAGGGGTTTAAACACCCATCACCCATAATGGTTACTTGGGACGACTGACACCATCACTCTGAATGTCCGCCCTTCCTCCTTCTTCCCCCAGCTTTATATGCTGAACATGACTTCATATGGTATGGAATATTCCTTTGGTCAGTGGGATCAGCTACCTGGCTGTTTCCCTTCCCAAATTCTTGTGCACCCCCAGCCTACCCCCACCCCCAGCTGGTGGGATGGTGTGAGGAGCAGAAAATGACTTGAATCTGCGTTAGCACTGCTTAGCAATAATGAAAACATCCCTGTATTAACAAAAAACATCCCTGTATTATCGACACTGTTTCCAGCACAAATCCCAAACTTAGCCCCATACCAGCTACTGTGAAGAAAATGTACTCTATCCAGCCAAAACCAGCCCACTGTCATCAGATATTTGTAGATGACGTGTTTTCTCACCCTAAATATCATGCTATTTTTAACTATTGATTTGAACTTTTGGTGGTAGTATAGGCAAATATGAGTAGAGTAGCTTTATGCACTCTTTTATAAGAGCGAAGGGCAGATTTTGTCCCAGTATGCTATTAGAACAACCTGATATCTCCTTTTTAAAGGATTTGCTCCTTCCATCTAATAGATATTTGCGTGGTAGAGGGGATGAGACATTATTACCAGACATTTCCAGTCATCTTAGGAAATAGATTTGTGCCCTGCAGGCTGAAAGCCATTCACTTTTAAAAGAAGAGTTCGCTTGTAATCCCAGAACAGTGTTTAAGGATGTATAGGTATGGGTATTATCAATGTTCACTTTATGTGACGTACTTTACTATAAAGATGGGTCTCTATTTCTGTTTTGGCCTTAACACCCCACTCCTACAAAGCCCACCAGACTTGTGAGGTTTATTTCTAACATTGAGTAGAAGGAAGGGGAAAGAAGGGAGAAGAAGAGAGAAGGCGGCCTACCTGTGGAGAGACTTATGTATATATCACCTGACGACCTTCGAAGGGTCCTCCAGGTAGGCGAAAAGCTCAACTCCTCTGCCTCCCTCTGAAACCTGTCTCTGGAAGAAAACTGTAAAAGAAGTCAGGCACCTATATTCCAGACAGAAATTTGGGGCACCAAAACGTAAGTGTCCTGTTCTTATATAACTAAAAAATGTCCCAATCAACTCCACCAATGGAGAGCACAAGCTGCTTTCTCTGTCTGCCCATCATGCTACCTTCAGCTAGAATACCTTCTTCTTATGTCCAAGCAAGGTTTGGATGTAATTTACAAGTCCAGGAGCTGAAAGACATTCAGTTTTAAATTGCCCAGTAGTGTAAATTTCAATGATTTACTTTTAATTGCGTCTTTTTCAGTCTCCTTTTGAAATTACTTGTTGATGTATAAATTTCTGATGCCCATCCAGAATCCCACTCTGAGACACACAAAGCAGAAATTCTTTCTCAGAGAAGCTTAGTTTTTAAAATTTACTTTAATTCCAATTATATAAGAAACCTGACATTTTGAAGTTAGCCAAGAAAGAATTTCCAGAAAAAATAATTTCACAGTTTAACTTTCCAAACATTTTCTTTTTTCTTTTTAATTTTTTCTTTTTTTTTTTTTTCTGTCTGTGATTTATTTTTATTAGTCTCATTTACTCTAATTGTAGTTTTAAAATGAAAAGTTGCAATCAGAATCAGTTTGCAACACAGTCATGGCACTCTGTGTAATGTCTTAGCATTCCAGAACCTCCATTTCAGATACCAAGATTTTTGGTGTCCTTCTATCTCTCCATCTTTCTAAGGTTCACCATGTTGCTACTGTTCATGGAATAGTCTCCTCACTCCGCATCATTGCGTTACTTAGTGTTGGAGTCCCTGTTGTTTCTTGCATTATGTTAAAAGTATTTTAATTACATTAATCTATGAAATGAACAAAATCTTCAACTTTCTGACCTCCTACAGAGCAGGTCCCAGAGCATTCCTTCTCCTCTGGCTTTTAGACCATTAGTACTTTCTCTGTGTCCCATGCCAGCAGATACTTAAGTGTTCATTAACATTTATCTGCCTAAAAGCTTTGTCAAATGTGGGCTGCTGAACTTGAATTAGAGGGTTTGGTCCTGAACTGTTGTAGCCTTTCTCAGTGACCAGTCCAGACAGGGTGAAGTTCAGTTGCTTGAACATAGACATCTATTGCCATTAAAGATACCCTATATAGTGCTCCCCAGTCTCCTGTTGTGTCTTCAGGAACCCTTGTGTCATTGCAGCCACACAGTGCCCTTAAATAGTACAAGAATCCTGCCCTTACGGTTTATTTGAAGTGACTCATATCAGCAGTTCCACTGAATTCAGTGTTAAGCACTGAATATCGCCTACTGACATGTTTCTGCAGAACTCAGTCCTTTGAAGGATCAAGGCTGTGTTTACTTGGGAAAGCCAAAATACCATTTATGGTTCACAAAGCTATATACAGGGTAAGAATGTAAAGATGTTAGCCTGAATCCTGACTCTAATAGTGATAAATAGCAGGGGTTTTTTTGGGAACAGGACACCAGCAGAGCAAGCATCTATCAATGTTTCCTCAGGTTTTCTTCTGGTTTCCACAAATTTTCACTTGGGGACTTACTGAGCTAGGTAGGATATCTTTACATTTGCTATGACTTGACTTGTCTTTTAGGTCTTTTTAATAGGTTTTCATCCCATCCTCTCTGAACCTGTGTAACCTCTTACCATCCAAGTCATTCAATAGTATGTGATTTAACAATCCATTATGTGAGGAATATGTCCTTTTGTTAATTTTTAACCTGCTACCTGCTAGTTTTTGTTGAGATGTTCCAAAAAGAAATCGTAAGGAATCGGTCTCCAGTCACTGTTGCAACGCCATTTATGAATGTTTAGATTTCTTATTCCTCAGCCACCTTTTTAAAATTTTTTCTTCTCCTAGGTGGAAAGATTTCTGTTATAAAAATGGTAATAGTGAGCTATAATAACCCAGGAAGAACTGTCAGTGAGGTTTCCCTGGCTCCAATTTGTAACCTTGTACGTTTTTTCATAGACAACTAAGTATGGTACGTGGTAATACTATTTTCTACCATCTGAGAACAGGCTACACCTAACTTTATCCTTACATACTCGTCAGAAATCCACTATCAGCTGTAATTAACAGGAGAGTTGCATTATAGGTATTTTGTGTTTACTCCTCTCTTGTCTGAAATACATTAACACACAGCTGTATTTAATGTGTCAGTGTCTCTTAAACCACCAATGTATCATGACTGCTGGTAGGTGGTATGATTAAGGGTGGAATTCAATAATTTTGAAAGACATCATACTCTCATATTAGGTATGCAGACGTTTTCTACAACAATTCATATTTCTTCATGTGTGATATTCTTTTTTTTTTTTGGCCACTGTTTGGCAGCAACTAAATATGCACTCTTAACAATGACTTGCTGACCTTTAATTGGTTTTCTGATTAATCTGATGTCATGCCATTGTCAAATCTGAACTTAAATTGTTGTCATTGGAACAATGCCAGCGTTTGACGTTTCTGTTTTGGCTCTGGTTTGCAGGAGACTAACAGCATCCTTTGTCAAGTCTGTAGAAGCTGTGAAAAGCTGTTTCCAGAACCGCAGCGCAGCACTACAGGGCATTCTTCTTGTAATTAATGAAACAGGGAAGAATCCTTCCCTATTCACTGATTTGGTGCTAGTTATGAATTTACAAACCCCTGTGTATAACTAGGCAGCACTGCAGATGCAAAGATTAAGTTTTCTTGCATAGTTTTGGCTTAAAAAGTGCTCAGGCTCATATGTAGACACTTGAAGAAACTCACACCTTTCAGGCTGATTCCTAGGTCTCAGGTTGGACTGCTGCCAAGTGAGGTCTGCAGGATGGAGGAGTTTCCCCAGTGCTGCATGCAAATGAGCATCCTAGCCATCCAGTTTGCTTCAACGTACTTTACACATACATCTAGTACATTCTCTGTAAATAGTTCCTGAAGTGGAAATACATTTCTCCTGTTCATAATTTATGCAGTCAGAGAGTGTTATGTTCAGTTGCTAAAGCTCAACCTACTCTTTGCTCAGCATTGTCCTTTACCACGTCAAAGCTGAATGAGTTTGTCCTCATCTGCTGTTCTATTAAGAAAACTAATGGGACAAGGCATGCAAAGCCAAGGAGCCTTGGGGTTATAAAAAATATTTTTGACAAAGAAAAGTGTGCAAAAATGGAAAAGCAAGCTTTTTTTTTTTTTTTTAATGAATGCTTCCTTTTTATATTTTCCTTTTCCCCTGCCTCGCAGCTTGAGGAAAACTGGCTTGGGACTACTAGTCTTACTTCATTTGGTTTCTCCTCTGGAAGAGAGTGCTGTTTACTGCATGAACAAAAACCCAGTGATGGATTAGTTTTTGGTGTTATTTGAATTGCTCCCATGTTTGGAGTGAAAAATCAAATCTGTAGACATGCTTTATGAATGTTAAGAAAGCTGTGACCTTAGTATATGAACACCTGATTTGTAATTCAGCCAGAGGTATCCATGCATTCACCTTCTACTTAAATTATGTGCTTTAGGTTAATTAAAATCAGGGCTGGATCTAAAAATAAACAAAATTCACAGTTTGTTCAGGAAGTTGTATTATTTATGCATTTAAATCAATTCTTCTAGCAGTCCTAACTGTAGCAGTTACTATCAGATAAGGTAGGAAATAATACATCACAACCACTAGGGACAGAATGAGATGTAAATAGCAGTAGTAGCATATATGAGTAACTGTTTCAAGTGGTTTATGTCTGCATAGCTTTAGTTAAGTAGAAAAGTAGATGACTGGAAAACTGACATAAGAAGAAGAGGTGAGTGTGGGTTTTCCACTAGCAAGAAAGTCAGTAGAACTATCTTGAATGTAAAGGATGCGGTGGACAGATTTTATCTTATTTTGCTAAAATGGTACCCCATCATTGAGATGATTTTATATTAGTTATTAAGATAATAAAATAATAACCCTTTTCCAAGGTGGAATCTGTTCAGTGCATCATTAAGTAGCTAGAAACAACTGTAGTGGAGAGATTCTTTTGAAGGCTGTAATTACATTAGCCCATCTTCCTCACAAATACGATAGCTACAGATTGTGGTATTACTCAGTGCCTGAAGTTTATGCAGGTAAGCTTCCAACTTTTAGAGGAAAGGAACATTTCTGGAATTCGCCTCTATCACTTGATCATTTTAGTAACCTGAATTATCAGAATAATTGATATCAAATAAATTTTTTTCACTCCATATGGTGAGATTCTTGTTTCAGCCTTCCCTGATCTGTGGGCTTGGGTCGAACACAGGGCAGAAAGGTTAAGGGGGGAGGTTTGGTTTCACTCCAAAGGTGGTATTTCGTATTTGATGGATTTGGTTTACATTATAATACCTGAGTTCTTTTTTAAGTGTAAAACCTATGAGTAGCTTAGTAGTCAAAGTATAAACCTGATCTTTGAGGCATACTCTGGAGCTGAGGCAACATAACGGGCCATTGCCTGCCTAATGATTTGGGGATTGTTGTGTCACAGGCTGGACAGGACTGCACACTGCCTGGGACAATTCTCTGGTTCTGTGGTGTGCTCTCTTCCTTGGAGGCAGCTAACCCTTGCATAGGGAGATCATGGGATCTTCAGCACTGGAGAGTTTTAAAAAAAGCTGGAGAGTGCCCCTCCCATCATTCATAAACAACTAATCCTGATTAGGGAAACAGATTAGATGACCTTGTATTTTTAGTGTCATTTTTAGTTTAAAGTATTTTTGCTCTATTCAGTCATTCTGAGTAGGTTTTTCTACAATTTCTAGTTTAATTTTGTTCAACACCAGAAATGAAAGTAGGGTGTCTTAACAGCTTTTGTCTCAAATTCTTAATTATCGTATGGAATGCCTAAAGGTTTTTTTTCTGTGAAGTCAAAAGTACACAGTTAAGACAAGAGTGGGAAGGAAAAGAAAAAGGAGAAGGCTCCGTAGGTAGACTTTTGCTGCTGACAATTCAATCCTTCCAAAGATTTCAGTCCAAGGTTTGTTTGAGAACAGGATGTTCCTGCTTCTTGTGTCAGGGGAAGGAGTTGCCAGAAGGGCAAACATTTGAAAAAAGTTAAACTGAACATTGTGACACCTCCAATGTGCTCGCTGATACATGAAAGACATGTACAGATAGCGTGCCCCATGCTTTTTGAAATTTTAAACAAGGGACTAAGACTATATGTCATGCCTGACAGCATTTAAACAAATGTAAGAAATATTAATCAGTAAGTAGGCAGTTTTGCATTTCAGTTTTGCATTTCTTCTGTGTAAGTACTTCTCTTGGAGGTCAGATTGCAACTAACAGAACTGTATGTAGGTATTGACCACTAATAGACTCTTTGAAGATTATCTAGGAATATAGCTTTCCATGGACTTAATTTTTTTTTTTTTTTTAATAATTTTAAGGGGAGAGTAAGATGCAGAATTTTGGGTAGGTGCAGAGAAAGGTGATGTTTGTGACAAGCAGAAATTAAGTGTTCAACATTTACAGTTTCTTTAATGTAGCATAAATTAAAGAATGCCAAGAAGTTATTCTGTGTTTAATTTCTGTAAAACATCTGTACATTTAACTTTTTTGGTGATTGTGACATACTGAAAATGGGAAAAGGGAGACTTCCAAACCACTTTAGCTTGCTGCTGTGCATGATTCAGAGATAATATTGTATGGAGGTATATGAAGTACAGAAATGTTAGGTTCTGGCATGCTCTGTAATTACCCACAATATCAAACTCCTCAATCTAGACAGGCAGATGTCTAGATTGAGGAGTTTGATCTTGTGGGTAATTACAGAGCATGCTGCCTAGATTGCAGGTCATATTGCAGTGACCATTGATTTCTTTCCAAGCAGGTGTCCTTCTGTTAAGCAAGAGCTCCCTGGTTACAACATGTATGCATAGTTCTGCATCACCTGCCACCATTTTCTGTTTCCCCTTGAAAATAGGAATTCATATTTTTCTTCTCCATGGACTGACAATACTTAGGAAAGTATTGTCAGGCTCTTCTGTTACAGTTGTGGTTTTGTTCAAAAAAGACTTGAGGGTAGTTGTGAAAGAAGGTAAAAAGATAGTCTGATCATTAGCTACAAGTTTAGGATATTCACCTGGGAGAGAGGTACCTTGAGGCTCCTGTTTCAACAGTCTCTTGGATATTGATGTCAAGCAGCCATTAGCTAGAATACACAAATGGTCTGTAAACCAGAGGTGGGAACCCAGGGCTCATCACTTTAATCTGAATGCTCAAGCTACTAAACTACCAAGCCACATTCTTGCTAATATTCTATCTTGCTTCCAAATTAATCATTAATACTCTTTCCTAGAAGTTATACCCATAAAACAATTTACAAACAACAGCAAATCAGATAAAAAAGAAAAGCTACCTTCCACAATAATGCAGAACATACAGTAAAAAAAGACCCAGACTTGCCAATACTATCTAGATAAGGTCACTTTCGGAGTGAGAACTTACACCTTACAATGAGTTTTTTTTATTGAGGCGCTATGAGAGGAACATAATTACTACCCAAGTAACTGTATATAAGCTGATACCTGTGATAGATTAAGGTGAATCAGAACTTCAGATTTTCTGAAATAATACAGTATTATATAGAGTTGTACTGTGGTAGTCCATGAAAAAAGTATGTGCTAATTCTACTCTATATTAACTGTACATTAACTGTAGAAAGTATGTTAATACTGTTGGAACTGATTAAATGAGTTCTCTTAACCTTTAGTCTAAAAACCTCACAAAAGACTATATTTAAGACACTGCACCAACAGAAGGTGGACAATAATCGCTGACCATTAAAATCCACAGGTAAATAGACTGATTAAGATCTGTGTGGAGTGAGAAATGGATACACAGAGAAGTAAATTTACTCCATGGAATTGTAATGCTGGAAAGAACCTTGGGAACATGCTTACTTCATCACCAGCCCTAAGGCAGAACTAAATATGCAAAATACACTTCTGACAAATGGTTGTCTATCCTTTTCTAAAATATTCAGTGATGGGATGCTGCACCTGAGGTCATGTGGGTGGTCCACAAAAGAGCAGAGGGTAGATGTAGGTATTTCTCATATTCCAGTCTTCTAACAGATCCACCGTCTTGTTTTTCCAAAAGAAGAGTGTTGTATTTTAAATAGCTCTGCAGAATAGCAGAACAAGGGAAATTCTCCATAATCAACTTTTTTTCTAGCAGCTATAAATACTTAAAGGAGAAGGCCAGGCATAGAGTAAGACTAATTCCAACTTTCTCTAGTTTCAGAGAAAAACTGAATCACTCCCACTGATATATCTTATGGAACTACATTTCAGGTAAGAGGAAATGGTGTATGAGAAATGAAGGCTACTTAAATATACTGAAGATACAGAGCTGGGCCCAGCACAAGAAAAAAAGTAGCATAATATCATACAGAGAATTTTGATTGACATTGAAAGTTCTAGTACTAGAAATAAGATAAGATTTAATTATACAAAATACAGTGTCATGAATATATGGACTAATAAAATGTGCTTCTATGAAAATCTTGGAATTCATGAGTTGGATGATGGTCATCCAACTGCTTGGTCATGGGGTGATTATGAATTGAAAATGTCCTGCATTAACAAAAACGAACTCCTATTCTGTAAACTCTCAGATTAAGTATTAGCACTACAGATGGGAAATGTTCAGTCCCTTTAAATGACACTGTGGAATTGCTCTGGAATACCATGCATGTTCAAATAGGCTGTTCCCCACTCAGGAAAGAAGACCTCAGAAGTCCCTGCTGAGAGGGACTGCTAGGGTGAGGAGGAGAGGAAGAGAAGACACTTTATGAGAAGACATTAAAAGAGGCTGACTCATTTAAACAAGCAAAACGCAAGCTGTGAGAAGGTATGATTGCTGTCTGAAAATGCATGGGGGGCAAACTGCTGAAGGGGAAATAACTAGGTTAAAGTGAATGGCTAGCAAAGTTAGTGAGCATGAGTTGGCCATTAATTAGCTCAGTACTAGGAGGATGTTTCTGCTCTGAACAACAAGGCTCAGGAAACATTTTCCAAGAGCAGTAAAGGGATAGGAATGCTAACTAGTGTCAGGATTGGAGCTCCATCAGTTTGTGAAAGGGATCTGTAGTATAACAGCTGGTATTAACAGGAGACTGGAACTGATGGCTGGCAAAAGTTTGTATCATCAGATCTATATTCTTAGGAGGATCTAAGTATTCTGCCAGGAATGGTATTTCATTTGATTCTGAGGAATCCTAGCTAACTGCAAATTTGTTTGCAGAGTAGGTGTAGGCAAGATGTTGCAGTACAAAGCAGCATGGAGCACATCTGGGCTTAGCCTTAGCTGCTCCAGCCCTTAGACAGGGATATAGAGAGGAAAACAGAAACACAGAGGAGAAGAGAGACGGGGAGGGGTGGCAGGCAAAGCTTGGGGCAGTGGAGCTTCTTGAACAGAAGCACTAGTGTGATGCCAACTCCCTCCTTCTCCATCTGCTCTGTCCCTCTCCCCCAGCAGCAGTCAGCTTGGCTTTCTTTCCAGGACACCGACATAGGCAAAGGAGGTATGACCATGGATTGCTGCCCTGTTGCTTTAGGGAACTCCTTACATCCCCTCTGTCAAACCACCCCTTCCTTGCTTGTAAGCAATTGTGGTCAGATCACCATACTGGCCCAGAGAAAACCTGTGATGGCTCCCAGCAAGCCTCCCATGTCTTTTCATCTTTTCCATGAGCCATACCAAGTCCTGGTAACATATGACAACCTCTGAAGTGCTGCCAAAATAACATCAGATTGACCTTTCTAGAAATTACTCTGGCCCTTGCTCCTCTTCATCCCTGATAATATGGCTCTCAAATGTAAGGAAGAGCTGTGTGGATCTGATAGGGCTGAAGTTTGTTCCTTTTAGTAGATGTCTAATCCTGGTAGATGCTGGGTCTTGTTCAGCTTCAACTGCAATCCAGATTTCCTGACATGCCACATCTCCAAATTAGATATTGTCTTACATTTCTCAGGGGTGAAATAAAGATGTTTTCAGAATAAAACTGTCAAAGAAAGTAAGCTTTATTACCAGTAACAAAAATGAAAAGTGAGCTCTCTTGAGTGTACGCAAGACATAAAACTCCATGGATGTAGATAAAAGGACAGTTTTAATGCAATGACAACCCTAGATCAAGAAACTGAAACAGATAAACATACAGAAAACAAATAAATGCACATCAGGCTGCTTGGTAGTAAGACAACATTAATTTTATCTTGCGTAAACCAGTATGGCTGAAGAAAGTAAAATATTCAAGAAAGGCTGATAAATGCTGAAAATAATGTAGGATAGTAAGATATTTTGTGTAGATTTACTTTGTAGGGGTTTTTTTTTTTTTTTTTTTAAACAGAGTGTCGTCTCAATTTGCATCAATTTCTCTCACCAAATAAGAGTACTATGAGTTCAAGCTCTTTTGATCCATCCACAGCCAAAAACTTAATTTAGGTAGATTCTAGGTTAAAAACATGTCTTGATGGTTTAAGTTGAAATGTGTTTAAATTTATTTACAAGCTGTTGCAATTAATTAGTTCCAACCTAAAAGTAACAAACTAAGAGAATATGTTATTAGATAGGTGAATCTAAACATTATAAGACATAAGAACACATATGTGTGTGAGTGAGCTAGGAACCATGATATTCCCTTTCAGAACCTTTCCAAATTCTCACCTGGTTTAAAGGCTGCAATCCTGCTCACTAAGCAGTTCAGATATTACCTTCACTTTTTCTTCATTCATCACTAAAATTAATTCCTTTGGAAGAAATTTGACTTTTCTTGTAGTAGCACTGTGCAAAGCCTACAAGGTGGTGCTTGGGTAATTTGAATGTTTATTGGTCTAAATTCATTTACACTGTACTGATTTTTAAATCTCATACTGCTTTACCTCCTTTCTCCTTGGCGGCTTTGCAATAAGAAAATTTTAAAGCAAGAAATATTGCTCAGAATGTGGGGGAGATGGCAAGAAAAAAATTGGATTTACGTACCTAACTTATTTTGTAGGTATGTTCTTCCAGCTTGTAATGAGAGAGTTTAGTACTGCATTCTAAGGCAGGAAGGTTAAGAACTGTAAGTTTCAATGGAAAGCCAAATTGTGTTTATATCCTGTGGTGGGGTGTCAGCTGAGAGGTCTTGTCAAGTGTCCTTTAAACTAGCTCACCTGGGTATGGGAGCACTGCAGCCATGGGAGCAGAGCAACTACTGTGTTATTCCCTCGTTATCTCTGGCCTGGGACAATAGCCTTGCTTCTCCCGACGATCTTCCCAGCAGTATTCCTATGTCAGGGTGTGAAGTTGGATCAGAACCGAGAGGGGCTTTAACATCATTGGGTTGCAGTGGACAGGTATGTCTTATCCCCTGAAAATCATTTACATCAGCAGAAGGAAAACAGAGCTGAGAGACATGCTGGTGGTTTTGCTTCTGTGTTTCATGTGAAGCTGGTGCTTAGGAACTTAATGTAAGCCTTTGCTTGATTCCTTTCAAAATGTGTTATCTTTTATAAGTTCTTCTTTCTACCTTCAGTACTTCTCAGTTCCTTGTAAAGGGAGTCCCAAAGCCCACTGAAGTCCATTGCAGGATTCCCACTGGCCTGTGTGGGTTTTGGACCAGATTCTAGCACGTAGTTTATCTTCATCTGAGCTATACATAGTCAAGTGTAAGTTATGCATGTCTCAAGATGAGCCACTTTTTATTAAAATCAAATTTTCTCAAAGTGGATGAATCACAAAATTTTGCTACGTAGTTTAAAGGATGTGAATGCATTTGACAAATGTAATGAATTTAGCACAAGCTAGAAGCAACTCAGGGTGTGCTGCTTTTATCTTGTATCCTCAGGAGTTTGTGCTAGTAACAGTGCCCTCTTCAAGCTTCTTAGCAACCTGATTATGCCCCACATGTGCTACTTACCATCATAAAACTTACCCCACTAACACTTGGTTCATTGTGAGCTGCAAAACATCTAGAGTTAGATCCCCAGCTGTCATAAATCAGCATCCTCAGGTGACATCTGTTGCAGAAGACAACCTTATGCCAACTGTCCATGTAGTATTTACGATAAATCAACTAATGTTGTCAAGTGGCCCAGTAAGATCATTATTGCTATTGCTAGTAAAAGACCACAGGCTCTGTGCTAATTTTGCAACTTGAGCAATAATATTTTTAGGGTTATGAATGTTTCAAATAGGTATATGTGTCAGAGGCAGACCTACTTTCGATTTTTTGGTCTCTCAGGAGGAAACACTGAAAAACACTTCAAATTCCAATGTGGGTCGGGAAAATATCTTCAGTGTAAAGGCAAATTTATCAAAGTGGGGGAAGGAAATGGTTGTCAGGAGATAGATAAATTCATTAGCACTGAAGATCCTGACTAGACCTCATACTATGTGGCTCTGGTGAGACTCTGTCTGAGGTATCTCAGCTGAGCAGTGGGATTGAATGTGGAAAACAGGAGACCCACCAAATAATGAAAAGTAGCAACAGATCGTTAATATTTTAACAACGTAGTTCCATAAATATGCTTTTTATTGTAGGAAACTCTCTATGCCTAAGGTGGCTGTCTAGAAAATGGAGTAGTTTAAGAAAAATGTTGTCTCATAATCAAATAGAGCTGTCAAAACCACTTGGCAAACAATCACACAAAGTACTTAGTGCAAGAAATATTTATGCATTATTCCTAAGGAAAAAAAATATGTTGAGTGTATTTGAGAGCCTAGCACAAGTTGCCACACAAGTATTCTGATGCAGAGGCATGGCATGTAAAGAGCTCATAAACTGGGCTCTGAAATTGTATTTCCTGGCTATTAAGAAAAACAGAATAAATGTGTCTTTTTTGGTCAATCTGATCAATTTTAAAGGTATTTGTAAATATTTTATGAGTTTCTTGGTCTCATTTCTAGCATGGCTAATCATAGAACCATAGAATCATACAATGGT
>NW_010264699.1:0-16337 GCF_000690775.1 Eurypyga helias
CCTTAAGGACTGTCTCCCATGGAAAATACGGTGAAATCAATGTCACAGATGTGAGAGGACCTGCACCCACCCAGCACACCCACGGCATGATCTCCACGGAGGCACCACCTCTTCCAGGGGCAGGCAGCAATGGTGCCCCGTGGTACTTGTGTGGCAGAATGATCCGTTTTCCAGCATAAATCAACAGAGAGGAAAGAACAAATAGAAAGTATCATTGCACCACTGGATATTGTGGGTAGTTCTGCCCCCTCACCCAGCTCAGAAAGGTTAAAAAAGGATGTCAGGGATGGTCAAAATTATGAAACTGCTCCCATCTGAGGAGTTCATAAATACTCAAAGACAAAGCTGGGGGTAAGGAGGAAGGTACAGTAGAGCTCTGTAAAGTCCAGAATAGCACAGAAAAGGTGCACACCAAGTGATTAGGGAGCATCAAGTGACTTTTCCTGGCAACATTCTGAACATGAGCAAAAGGAAGGATTATTTCAGACAGCACATAGGAAACTGGAACTCAATGCAACAGGACATTGTGGTAGCCCAAAACATAGATGGGTTCAAAAAGCAGCTAGAGAACTTCCTATAAACAGTTCTTCAAAGGCTGTTAAACACAAAGTCCAGGATACAACCCTGGCTCTAAAATGCCAGTGGATAAGACCAGGGGAATATGCTAAGTATCACTATATGCTTTACATGTGTTAGTGAATCATGCTGATTATTGCTTGAGATTATGATATTGGACTTTGCATTTAAATTAGTAAAATCACTCTTATGTTCATTTTGTCAACTGAGTTAATTACTTAGTTAATTACAGAGTTAATTGTTAATTGCTGCCGGGCCATAATTTGCATTGCCCATTATATAGCGACTTTCCACTGACTGTTTCATAAACTGCCTGTCTGGTTTAATGTGTGTTAATTAATGTAATTACAAAGTATAGTGAAAATGCTATTTACATATTGCCCCATGACTCAAACATTTGCTCCTTAAACATGATTAATCAAAAATGTACGTGTCCAGTGTATAATATGATCAACTTTGTTAAATACTGTTCATTAACTAGAGCTTAAGCTCTAATGAAAATTCAAGTTGGCCCTATCCAAAACCAAAAATCTTTGGTTTGGATCTCTGCCTTATGTAAAGGCAAATAACTTCAAGGAAGAAAGAGTGGTAGCACCTCATCAGATACTGGCCTGCCAGATATCCAAGATGTGCAATTGAATACATGCCAGGGGCAGTTTTGAAGGAACAGAGTAAACCTTCCATGCCTGTTGTTAAAGGGATATATCATCATTACTGTAGCTCAGAGCTGGATTAACTTTGGATATACAAAAATAGCTTCAGCAGCTGTGTAAGGTGAGTTTTGACTTCGGAGATTAGATTTTCACAGGAAGAAAAGATGTTCTAACAAAGTGCCTACTCATAACCATGTCTCGGGAGATAATGAAGTCAGGCCAACTAAGGTGATGATTCACTACAGTAACAACACTGGAAAAGCTTGACTTTATGTAGCTCTGCGCCTTATTTGTGCTAAATTAGGCCCTTAGTAAGTGAGTTACAGAAGAATGGGCATCAGTGTAGTAAATTCTGGGCACATGAAGTAACAGAAAATTTATTTATTTAGTATCCTGGCATCTTTAAGCTGAGCAGTGAGAACAAGTTTGCCCTATTTCTTTTGATCTTTCATCATACATATATTTTTCTTTTTTTCATATTTTTCCTTCCTTCCCTCAAACCCTGGCAGAGCATAGATATTTTTCAGTCTAACCAGAAAAACACTACACTATCTAAAACTATACAAGGCAAAGGAGGGTTTTTTTTACTTCTTATCCACCTGAGAGCTTGGCCAATGAGCTTGTGCAGATCTGTACTTTTAAGTATTTTCCCCTCTGTAGGACATAAGTTTAAAGTAATATTCCTGTCAGCACAACCTTAGACTTAGGTCTACACCAGTTCTCACTGTGCTAGAGTCCTTAGTGTGCTAGTGTCCTCAACTTTCTTTTGAAGAAATCTGTGCAGTTACTCAATCCTCAGCCCACAATGGAATAGGCTGGGATGTATGAGGAGGGTTGTTATAATGTATATTAGTGGAAGATACCTTGATGGAAAAAGTAATCTTCTGGTTAAAGGGAAAAAAGAGCATCTTAAATGTAGTTCTATGAAATTTTGGGTTCCAAATATGACACTAAAACAGTTGCTAGAAATGCTGGAAATGAGTCCTGCAGTTTATTCCATTCTTGAGCTCATTTATATAGTAATAACTTAAATAATCGTGTTAGAAAAATATGTGTATGCCAGAAGATGTGCCCACAGGCGTTGAGGGCAAGCCAGTTTACCACCAGTGAGGAGGAAATGCTGGCTAATTCAGAGATGGGGTGAAAACAGTGTAACTGGCAAAATTGCCTGGCAGGACAACTAGCATAGGGTTTCAAGAGTGCAGCAAGACTAGCAGTGTGTCCTGCAAACACATGTAGACCTCCAAGCATACTGCCTTGACATCCTGGAGGCATTAACCTTTCAGTTCTCTTGCATCTCCCTGAGCACATGCTGTTTTCTCCTCCCTTCCTGTTCCATGGTGCCTACATCAGTACCCGTCCCTAAGCTTGTGTGTACCAGTGCAGATGGTGCGCTCAACAGCCCAAGTGAATCTTCTCACATAGGTGGTCAGGGAAAAGTCGTCTGTGAATGATTCTTAATAACCTTTTTATAGTCCAAAAACCAAAGTAAGAAGCCTTCCAGGTGTCTTTTTGTAGACATGTGAGTTTCTTGCAGGGTGCTGAGGTGAGACAGAGTTCAGCTAAGGAAGAAAACTCATCCTATACTTGGCATTTAAGTTATATATTTTTCAACACTTTCACACATAAATCCAGATAATTGACAGGCTTAAGTGTAGAGATAACAACACAGATTAAAATACTGTTTTATTTTCTGGCTGATTTCTTGGTCTTACTTTTCAGCCACGTCCATTAATGAAAGTTTCATTGGCCTACTCTATAAGTATAGTCTCTGGTGTAATGCAGGGAAAGGTGTAAGCAGAAAACTTGGGAGTTTTGCTGATGTGAATTTGAAAGTGACCTTCCACATAAAAAAAAAAAAACACAAAAAAACAACAAAAAAACCCCACCCAACTTATCAGTAAATTTGACCAAGACTCCAACCTTCTCGTTAGTTCAAAATGAATTTGAGAAGGGGTTCTCTACTTGCTTTTTAGCTTTTTATGAAGGACACCTGATAACCAGCTTCAAGAGTATGCAAAAATCTGACACTCTAGAAAAAGCAAGAAAGAAATTTCACAGTTACATACTACTGTTTATCAATTCATGTCCTGTTCACCAATTCCTTTCCTGTTGAAATTAACAATTTGGTAGTTGGAAAACCTGAATTCCTGTAGCATTTAATTGACAGGTGAAACAGTTATCAGGCAACAGCAGAACAAAAAAAAATGTTAACACCATTTCCTACTCCGGAAAGTTTCATCCTCTTCTCCAGAAGTTTGCTCTATCTCTGTATCTCTTTGAGAGAGAAAATTTTGTTTCCAGCCCTTCCTTACATCAACTGGAGCTTTGACTTGTCCCAGAGGAGCACAGCTGTGGTGATACTTCAAAGGTCAGAACATAATCTGTAACGTAGGTCACACTTGATAGATGAAGTGATACAGAATTCAGCTGAACAACGGTACTTTGCTCCAGGAAAGTTTGCCCCTAACTACTTTGGTGCCATTCATATATGTAGCAAACAGTTGTCCCAATTTTCATTTACTTTGTGATCTGCTGTGGTTTTGTTTGAGGATCCAAGAGGACCACAGAGTTGGTCTGCTGCTAAACCCCTCCTGGTTAGGTGGAGTTTTTTGGACAAAAGTGAATAGATTAGCAAGCATTATGTAGCTTGCACATCGCTTGCATGGCAGCATGAGTGAGTACCAGTGCAAGTCAGCAGAAAGTGTCCAACTTCATTTAACAAAAAATCTAAGCGGGAAAGGGATAAAAGATCATTTAGTTTCTTCAAACTATATGGAAGAAAGGCTCTTCACTTGCCTTGTGGAGTCCTAGGGGTAAACATATGGGAAGGCTGAGACAACAGCAGCATTATTTGGTGGAGTCTCTGGAGAGAAGGGACAGTTAACTTTACACAAGATTTGGAGGATGTCAGGAGCACCTCGAGGTGGAGGGAGAAGGAGAGGGCAGCTTCATTTCAAAGAGCTTGATTTGCTCCCAGTCTACTTTCTTCTGTGTCAGCAGGGATTTGGCAGGAGAATTTGTGTAGGAGAGGGCAGGTGAGGACTGTTGGCTCTGGGAGGGACACTGCTGTCACATCGTCAACTGCCATTCCACACACCGCTCCCCGCTGAACTCCTTTTGTGGGATAAAGTCATCTGTTAGTAAGATGTCAGTTCCTGTCTCCGATCAGATTCTACATTGCCTGTTTGTTAAAGCAACTTTTAAAAAAGGAAGAAGTGATTATTCCCAAGCTGTTACTTGCACTTAGTAGGAGCTCTCCACTGTAAGGCCATTTCATTATCCTTTTTCCTGTAGGTCCCTTACACTTCTTCCATAACGCCTGCAGAAAATATGACGACAGTTAGATTACTGGTGAGCTGTGATCGCTGTTATCTCATTGCCTCCTGATACCTCCTTATTTTGAATTGTAAACTACTGAATAAGCTGTCTTTTTTTTTTCTTTTTTTTTTCTCTCTGTTTGTATGAACACAAATAGGGTTGACAGTTAGATGTCAGGTAGGAAAAAAACAAGCCAAAAATAGAATTCACCCCAGACAATCTAATTCAACTATTCCCTGCCTGCTCCACTCGATTTTTAAGCTCTAGGTCCTCTTGAATAAACAAAAAGTGTAGAAGACACATATGGCTACAGTTCAGCTTTCATGAAAAGAGCCTGATGCAGGAGGATGCAGGCTCAGTTGAAAATCTCTTCTGCTTTTGACAGACACCTTTTTTTCTGACCATAGAGCTAATGAAGGGATAAAGCCTTTATGTCCTTCTTTCCTTATTTTTGCTATTTCCCCCATCACAGTTGTTGACTGGTTAGTTAAACAAAGGAAAAGAAAAAAGAGGAATTCTTTTTTCTTCAGACTTCCAGCTGTGTTAGCATATCTGTTATTTAGATGTTGCCAGGTCTGGCGCAGCACAATAGGATGGCTCCACAGAGCTGCAGGAGACTTGTCTCCCCTTATTAAGTCTCAGTTTATGGTTGAATGGCAGAGGAATTTGTAGAAGAGTTAGATATCCAGGCCTAGGAAGGGCTATCATGAAGGGTACAAAGTGTTCTGTATCTAAGTCTACTAAGGAGTTCCAGAAGACTCCTTGCTGTGGTTCGGTTTCCATTTAAGTTTCCTCTGAGGGTTCCACTATTAGGGGTTAAGTAGCATACACAGCATCTCATCAAGCTCAAGTATGCAAATCCCAGTATTTCTCACCTATACTAAGAAAATGCCATGCTGAGGGAGACAGTTCTCTAGGCTTCCTTGACTCTTCCTCAGATTACTTTTTTAGAAAGGCAGTGAGAGCTGTGGTTAACAAACTTTGTGAAAAATTCTTTTCTCTAAATTCTTTCATTAAGGGATGTTTATATTCTCCTGCTATAAAAAGGGAACAGTGAAGGAATCCAATTCCTATGGGAGAGAGAATTTTGAACAGGCAGAATGGATTTCCCAAATTTCATTTGGTTCTACAATTAATATTGCCATTGATTCATTGAGTGATGCTGTACAATTTATTCTTCTATGTCTTAACTTCTGTATCCCTAGAGTGAGGCCAGTAGTTTTGTAAGTACCAAAAGTAACTCAATGGAGGGATGCTAAGTGACAAGTAGCATTGCTACATAGTGTAGCATATACAATTAGGAGAACACTGATATCTGATTACCATCTTGGAGCAGTAACCAATAAATTACAAAAACCTCTTAAGCCACCAAAAAAATTCTTCAGTCTTTCAGGGATTCTTGGACTACTCTCATGAAGAACTCCAAATAAACACTTACTTGTGATGAATTTAGGGTAGTGAATTTACTTAGTAAGTAAAAGTAAATGTATCTGTTACATTATACTCAATCTATAACTTTGGAATACTTTCCTTTTTTAAAATTGACAATTTTCTTCAAAACAGGTTAAATATTCACCCCAATTTTCTTGATGTGAGATATTTATTTCATGTAATTACAGTGGTGTTCACTCCTGGACGTCTTTAAGGCCAGGCTGGACGAGGCTTGGAGCAACCTGGTCTAGTGGAAGGTGTCCCTGCCCATGGAAGGGGGGTTGGAACTACATGATCTTTAAGGTCCCTTCCAACCCAAACCATTCTGTGATTCTATGACTTCTGTTCACTTAAGACATCTTGTGTTTAGTATGGCTGTGTTTAGTGCACTGTAAATTTTGCAATTTTTTAAAATGTATGTCATACTGTTGGGGGTTTCACCTCAAATCAGACCATAATCTGATGTTACAATATCTCTACAGACAACCCAAAGAACCAGCATATGATGACTTAGTAAATCCGTGGTGTAGAAGTTGTAACAAATTGTGTAAACATATGTACACATATTTTTAACTGAAAGGTGATGAAAGCTGTAGAAACTTGTGCTTACATTACCAGGTCAGATCTATGATTCCCTTTGACTTCATGCAAAGCTGAACACTTTCTTAAACATAAACTTCTACACATGTTGTGCTTGGATATTCTCTCAGAGCAGCATTCAAAATTGATGTTCAATTTATTCATACCTATAGGATCTATAGTAATTCTTTAAATGTTCTGTTGTATCAGTTTTGCTAATGACTTAATTAACGTCTAAATTTGTATAATCAAATCTAATTTGCTTAACTTTTTAAGGTTTTACTTTGTAAGAAAAAACAGTCCAATGAGTAGGCTGCAAAGCTAAAATTAAAGTGATAGTAGTTCACTTTCCAACTCAGGCATATAGCCATCAGCAACAACAAGAAAATACATTTTTTTAGTCTGTATTTCCTATCTGTAAAATTAGAATAATGCTTCTTTTTTTTCATGACTGTCATAAGAAATAAAATTCATTAATGGCTATGAGGCATTCAGATACTGGGATGAGAAACATGGATACACATAGAGTAGAAAACTGAACAGTGCCAGAAGATGAGTCTGAACACAGGAACTTACTCATCTACACAAACACTGAACCAATTAGCTCTTTTCTCAGCAATGTAGGGCACAGCTCAGAAAGTTAGCAAAGGGGGCAACACCATTTCCAATTATGATGTTGTATCTGACCACTATTTGAAATCTAGAGTGTGCAACAATACAGACCTTGGCTTGGCTACCCCAAACCAACTTGCCAAGAGGCAGAGAAAGACATGGAGCCTGTTGTTCCTGAGAGGCACTCTTTTCTCCATTCCAGCAGGATTTACCTGATGAATATTTTCCTGATGACAAAATTAGATCTACATACCACAATATATGGTATGTCAGTTTTATGTGAGCAGATCTGAGGAAAGAAACAGTTTCCTGCTCCATGAGAATCAATTTTTGGAAAGCTGTCTGCTCTGCACTATTCAGAAAACAAAGGACTTCCCCCCAGTTTTCCTTTTTCCTTTTTTTTTATTTAATTGAGAGACAGAGAACAAGATAGCCATGCTGGTTACCTCTTTTCCCACAAATATGTTTGAGAGACCAATTTAAAACAATAGTTTGAATTCAGCAGACAGTTTTTTACTTACTTGATCTGCTTCAATTTGCACAAGGCACTTTTTAATTGCACTAACTCTACCATATTCCACCATTACAAACTCTACTCTGACAGCATGGAGTTACCCAAGTGACTTGGCCAGAGGAGTTCTTGACCTAAGTTAAGAACATAAGTTTTTCTCACTTTTCTTAATTTTCATAGAATCATAGAGTTGTTTGGGTTGGAAGGGGCCTTAAAGATCATGTAGTTCCAACCCCCCTGCCATGGGCAGGGACACCTTCCGCTAGACCAGGTTGCTCAAAGCCTCATCCAGCCTGGCCTTGAACACTCCCAGGGATGGGGCATCCACAGCTTCTCTGGGCAACCTGTTCCAGTGCTTCACCACCCTCTCCGGGCAGAACTTCTTGCTGATATCCAATCTAAACCTCCCCACTTTCAATTTAAACCCGTTACCCCTTGTCCTGTCACTACAGACCCTTGTAAAAAGTCCCCCCCAACTTCCTTGTAGCCCCTTCAGGTACTGGAAGGCTGCAATAAGGTCTCCCCGGAGCCTTCTCTTCTCCAGGCTGAACAAGCCCAACTCTCTCAGCCTGTCCCCATAGCAGAGGTGCTCCAGCCCTCTGAGCATCTTCGTGGCCTCCTCTGGACTCACTCCAACCAGTCTATATCCTTCTGATGTTGAGGGCTCCACAGCTGGACGCAGCACTCCAGGTGGGGTCTCACCAGAGCAGAGTAGAGGGGGAGAATCCCCTCCCTCGACCTGCTGGACACTTTTTTTTTTCTTTTCCTTACATTTTGCCTTACCTGAGCACTGATCTTGCAAGCTGTCCACCTGGATGAGCCCATGCAGCTAGGTACAGCTCCAGCTGAGCTGCAGGTATCTTGCCCTCAGGGCAGAGTTTGGGTTTATGTTTAATTTTTAATGTTGAATGATTTATACCACTTATGCTGTCTCTGATTATGTTTGTGCTTATCTCCATTTTCTAGGTTGCAATTCACTTTTTGCTTACGTATATTTCCAGGGCTAAAAACAGTCTGTAATAGGGCTTCCTTTCACAAAATGATCTGTTTCTGCATCAAGCCTCTTCCCTCCCAGATGTGTTTCGCTTCTGTGAAAGTGCCTGGAGACCTATGGAAGACAGGCAACATCTGAATTCAGTACTTCCATACTATTTCATTATTATTAAACTGTTAGCTTGCCTTGATGGTTATACATTTCTGGTTTTGTAACATACATTCTTCTGCTGCCTGTCCTATGCAGGTTCCCTTTATTTAGTATTTATTACACTCCATGTTTATAACAGAACAGTCTCATTTCCACTACATTGCCTTGCTACGTGTTTCCACCTTGATACATTTCCCTCTTTTTCTCCATTTGCTAACATTTTCCTTTCTTTTTAATGTTAAATTAATCCATGAATCTTTTCAGAGTCAAACAAATTCCTTTCAATGTCCTGTCTGTCATTTAGGTTAGCATTTTTTATGGTAACTACTGTGATAACTTGTACACAGCTTGCCTCATTTCACAGATCACTGAGTCAATGAGGCAGGCAGGGCCCTCTGGAGATCATCTAGCCCAACTCCTCTGCTCAAGACAAGGTCACCACCCAGCAGGGCTGGGTCCAGTCAAAGTTTGATGATCTCTAAGGGTTGAGTCTCCACAACCTCTCTTGGCAACTTCTGCCAGCCTTTGACCATCTCCAAAGTGTGTTTAAATTGAATTTCCAGTATTTCTGCTCATGCCCACCGCCTTTCGTGCTTTCACTGAGCACCACTGAGAAAAGCCTGGCTCTGTGTTCTCTCCTTCTCCCCATCAGGTATTTATAGTCATTGATCAGATCTCCTTGAGCCTTCTCTTCTCCAGACTGAACAGTCACAGGTCTCACAGCCTCTCTTCATATGGCAGATGCTCCAATCCATTAATTGTCTATGTGCTCCATTGCTGGACTCACTCCAGCATCTCTCTCATATTGGAAGCCCAGAACTGGACCCAGAATTCTGGTTGCTCTTCCTGATGCAGCCCAGGATACTGTTGCCCCAATTTGCCACAAAGGCACATTGACTCATGTCACATACTTGAAGTATGCAGTTAGAGCAGGTGATTGTCACCTGGGAAAGGCATACATTTCTAAAAAGTACTTGTCAGCTGTGACTTTTCACTGTGGCATTATAGTCCTGTACATCTATATAATTCATATAATCTTAGAATGGTTTGGGTTGGAAGGGACCTTAAAGATCATCTAGTTCCACCCCCCCTGCCATGGGCAGGGACACCTTCCACTAGACCAGGTTGCTCAAAGCCTCATCCAGCCTGGCCTTGAACACTTCCAGGGATGGGGCATCCACAGCTTCTCTGGGCAACCGGTTCCAGTGCCTCACCACCCTCTCTGGGAAGAACTGCTTCCTGATATCCAATCTAAACCTCCCCACTTTCAATTTAAACCCGTTACCCCTTGTCCTGTCACTACAGGCCCTTGTAAAAAGTCCCCCCAGCTCCCTTGTAGCCCCTTCAGGTACTGGAAGGTGCTATAAGGTCTCCGGGGAGCCTTCTCTCTTCCAGGCTGAACAAGCACAATAATAAGCTGAGCAGGTCCATCAAAGGGTCACTAAGATGACTGAGGGATTGCAGCACTTACCATACAGGGAGAGGCTGGGAGCTGGGGTTGTGAACTTGGATAAGGCTCTTCTCAGTGTTATCCAGTGACAGGACAAGAAGCAATGAGCACAGGTTGAAATATAGTGAATTACACTTAAACATAAAAAACCCCAAGTTTTCACTGTGAGGGTGGTTGAACACTGGCACAGGCTGCCCGGTGAGGTTGTTGAGGTTCTGTTCTTGGAGATACCAAAACCTGACTGGAAATGGCCCTGAGCACCCTGCTGTAGGTGACCCTGTTTTGAGCGAAGGGGCTGAGCGAGGTGATCTCCAGAGGTCCCCTCCAAACTCAACCATTCTGTGATCCTGTTTGGAGACTGTTTTGTTGAATGAGCACCGAAGAACAGTTTTAAGGTATCCTAAAAACCTCGTCTCTTTAAGCTACTGAGCTACACTGTCTTACTTGAAAGGGAAACTGAGTAGTGGATGCATCATGACAGAGCGGAAGAGGTCTGCGACACTCTTGTCACCCAGGTCTTTGTCTCATCAGAGACCTTTTTTCAATGGCACTGAGCTTAGTGAATGGCTCAAATTTTAATGAGAAACTGTCCCTGTGAAAAGAGACCAGACCTGGGAAAAGAACAAAGATTTACTTCTGAGGCAGGTATCGTGTCATCTAGACTACATCCTCTTCCAAATTGTACTCTTATTTGTGTAAACAGATCCTCTAGGTCGGGACCAAAAGATGTTTGTGTCTTGCAAGAACCCAGCTACTACCCGTGTGGCAACTACAGTATATCTGATTATTTGTCAAGGACTGTCTGTTTGGAATCTTTTATTGGCATTACACTTGATTATGAAAGGAAAAAAAACCCAAAGCAAATAGAAACCCTGTGTATATTGGCAAAAATCTTCTGCTTTATCCAAGAATGTCTTACCCACTACTTGCTTTGTCTCTCTTCACTCTTCCAGGCTGAAGAGAGTTCCATTTTCATCTCTCTCATGAATGCTTTATCTCTACTTTTTTCTAGGCTTGTTTGTCAGCTTTTACCTTTCTTGAGAAGAAAGCAAGCTTGATAGGCTTTTAATAATGATCAAATCATCTCCTCTACAGTAACAATAATGCACATATAATTAACAATGGAAGAAAAAGGTTGAGTAAACCAAAGGTCATGGCAATTGAGGCTAATTTCATTAGACAGTGTCGGTATGTTATTGTTCCCAATGCAGAAATCTAGGTTTAAAGGAAGATAATACATTCATGAAACTGGGCCACAGGAAATCACCATTCTTCCGTTACTTTTGGGTCACCTGCAACTGTTACTTTGATTAGGGTCACAAGCAGCCATTGCTAATAAATAACCTGAAAATTATGTATGAATGTGCTTTCATCAAAATAATTTACAAACAATTAGATTCTCCCACACTTACTTATTGGGTAAAACTTCCCAGTATGAATTATCAATCGTATGTGTAAGGGTGGAAAAGTCTCTCCACTGATTTGTGTCACTTCCATTTTCATCTCTTTGTAATAAAAGAGGAATGGGAAACTCGGCTCCATGCGTTTTGATAGATTAAAACAGAACTAGGATTAGGAAAGGATACTTTATCACGTGAAAACTGAAGCACACTAAGAAGTGTTAAAGAAACACAAAACCAGCAGCTTTCAGCTCCTTAGATGAAGGATGTGTTGCTGAGGTACAGATGAACGGCTTGGGGAGAAGCACAGGGTTCAAAGCTAAAGTTACACACTTGGCTACTTAAACACACATCGGTTCATATAAATTGCAGTACTGGTGGTCCAAAATAATTTCTTTGATACATCCATTGCCTGCAGTGGAGTTTTTCTAGCAATGGATTTAGCTCTGCACTTTAGTAGCCTAAATTACTAAGCCTATTAACTTCAGGGTATCGATCAGATGAAGCCAGTGCTCTGTTCCTGAGAGAGAAAAATGACAAGACACCTGGATGTTTTTTACATATTCACAGTTCACCACCCAGCTTTCCAGCTGCTGAGTGTCAGCCCTTCCTCCTTTCCTCCCCCTGTCCACCTGGCTCTGGCATGGAGTCTTCTCTTCAGTGGCTTCATTAGGCAGCCAAATATTGCTGGTACTCACAGTGCTCAGTCCTTCAGTGATTGTTAGATTTTTGACGCTCCAGTTTCTCTGCCCTCCTTTTCATCACCAGTAATTCTTCCCTGATTGCACGAAGACTCTTTGCCTCCATCGCCATTCTGTAGCTAACTGATTTGTTCCCTTTATTTTGAGCCTCAGACATGCCTTTGTTATTTATACTCCAGAATCTGTTGGGAAAAGTCCCAAGATCTTTCCGTTCCCACAGCAAGCCGATCCTCTACTTACCAGCTCAGCTTTTAATTTGGCCAATAATTGGGCATCTTTTTTCCATTCTGTGTTTTTTATCTCTGTATGTTAACTGTCAATTTGTTTGCATATCTAAAAGATGAAATAAGTAGGATTTGCTAAGATTTCCATTCCATGCTTCCTTCCCCACTCGCATTTAAACCTGGACTCTGTCTGCTTAATTGTTTTCCAAATTAGTTCTGATAGCAAGTACAATGGGACTTAAACTATTCTGACTTTTAAAGGAAGTCAGAAAATAACTCAAAATTTATTAAAATGCTGCCATACTTCTATTTTCATTGCCTTATTTATTTATTTATTTTAAGGGGTATGGGAAATATGAGGAGAGACTCTCCAGTATGAAAGTAGTCTTGATTTGAATCAGCATAGCTTTCAATCAGTTCACCATCCTGCAATGTGGCTTATTTCTGCAATTAATCTATGAGCGAATTCTGATTGACTCAACCTGAAGTGGCAGAGGTAAGCCAGGAATAAAATAAAATCTTCTGAGATAATATTTTTTGAGCACTTTAAACCTTGCTTACCAATTAGTGTTTCTCTCTTTGAAATCATGATTAACAATAAAAGTGACACTGAAAATGAATGCTTGGGAATTATTCTTCTGTTTACATATTATTCTAGTCCAGTGGAGATGCAGAGAAGCTCCTTCTAAGCCATGTTAACTTCTCTACCTGTTTTTAAAATGTTCAGTAGAATAAGAGAAGTGCTGACCTAAATGACTGTAATTAGTGCTTGTGATTGGAGTAATGGTAGATGAAGAAACAAAGTAAATGTATAAACCAACTGTGGCTTACCACCCACAGATGCATGAGGCAGGCACTTTCTCACTCTACGCCCCCAACTCCAAGTAATCATTTCCTTTCTTCACACTGTATACTTTGAAAAATGTTCTGTAATTTTTTCCTACCAGCTAACAATTCAATTTTTTGAACCTGCAGTTCCCTGAGAAAACTAGTTCAAACTCCTTAAATCAAGCTGCTATAAGGGACAGTTGGAGTTGATGAAAACTGCATACAGTGTAATGCAATAAAACCCACAGACCAGTCTCGGTCACAACAAAATAAAATTTATTCCTAATGTTAAGCCAACATTTTCTTATGGTTGTTATCCTTAAAGGCTATACATACTGATTTAAAAACTATTACAGTATTAATGGTTAACCAAGTATGTCACTGAATTCCTAAAAAACTATATGAACATGACTGTGGTACTTTTGAGAAAAATTGTTTATGTCTTAAGTTCTTGTGCACTAATTCAGCTTTACCATAAATCCCTCATCCTGCACCAGACTCCTTAGTGTTGCTGTTGCTTTTGATAAGCATCAGATGAAAAGCTACATAATATTTTTCCTTGTTCAAGAGTGCCATAAACATCACTCTGTTAACTATTTTGTAGAGGAGCATGACCAAAACTTTGTTTGAACGGGACCAAACAGGAGACAGAAATAAATAAACGTTTAAAAACTTGGCCACAAAATACCACTTTGGGTAGTCAGCTGGACACAAGGCAACCTGAGCTCTTATTCCCTCCCTACTATTTTTTTTAATTCAGTGACAGTGTAATGTAAAATACAGAAGCTATTGAGACCAGCAACCACTCAGTTATTGGTGTCTTTGTAGCTGGCTCTTACAAAAAAAGTCTTCATAGTAGAGACCCCCACCTTCCCCTCCTCCCACCAACTTCATTGTGGGGTCAGGACCCAAAGGCCATGTCTATACTGGTAAATGAAACAGCGCAGGGCTCATTTTCTGACCCCGCGGCTAACTAGCCTGGCACATCTCACAACCTTACAAGGGTTTAACCCAGTTACCCCTGCAGCCAGGCCAAAAGCAATCTGCATATTAGGTCTGGGCTTTGGCCCATGCTAGTTCCCCAACCACAGCCTGGCACCGATTGCTTCGGTGAGGCCTGGTTGGCACAAAACCACTTCATGGACTCTGTACAACCAGTGCTCTGGCATTTGCCCTGGCCCTGTTCATTTTGCAAATTCAGATATGGCCAAAGAGTCTTCATAACCCTGAACAGGCAAATCAGCAGTGAGGACCTGGGCACAGGGTTTTCCACCCACGAAACAAAACATGATGGGAGAGATGACAGATTGAGAGCAGTGGTCCCATACACTCTGTTTTGTCAGGAGCAAAGTAGATGTCTTTTTCCTTGATGTGAGACCAATACCTGTGTCACACTCAGGTGGCACGCTCATTCACATTAATAGGAGAGCCCAAGCCAACAGCACATTTTCTGGAGTAGCACGTGTGGCCTCGTTCTAGAGAGCAGAAAGCAGGATCTGCACTGACTGAGAGGGGTCACAGCTTCCTCTGTGGTCTGGTCTTCTGATCAACCCATCACCAGCTGATGCCATGGCAAGTGTCCGGAGGCACACAACTCAGTTTCCGCACCAGCTTAAACAACATGCAACACCTCAACTTTCAAATCCATGTACCTAAGGCACTGAACAAGGACAGAAATGATCGAGCATTTGAAGAAGATGAAGTAGCTACTGGTTTGGAATTAAATGTAGTCTTGTAACAGTGGTAAATAGTGGTTTAGAAAAGGTGTGAAGGAGTCAACATTGAGGCTTGGCAGAGTGCTCTTAGTGTGCCTGTGATCAAGGCTTGACTGAAATGCAATTGATGTGGCTGCAACTAAATAAATGTCTAAAAAGTCATTCATGACAAAATACTTTTCTCTGATTACCATATTGAATGTCCATGTGCTTAGATATCTGTCTAGGTTTGCCAATGCAACATTCTTGAGAATCTTGTATTAAAATTTAAAGCTTCGTAAAATGCTGTGTGGTTTTCACAAGGCCACAAAATAAAGCAGAACAGTGTATTTTGGCAGAGCTTTTCCAAACTAACTTTAAAAAAAAAAAATCACTTCCTTTCTTTGGCCCCACTGGCAAAAGCAAATAAAATAGGAGGAAGACAGAAGAAAAATAGGAAACTTCTCTGTTACTAACACTTTCATTGGGTCATTAAAAAATTAGAACAATCCCCAAGGGCAAAGAAGGAAACCAATGGCTGAAAGGAGAAAAGAGAAAGTTCTGTAAAGTTCTGTACAGCTATTGCCACTTAAGAAACAGAGCACAGTTTGGAAGTTCATGAGGCATGAGCAGTTCTGGGGGAAAGAAAACAGGAAACAGAAAACAAGACCCTCACCAGGGTCCTTCTATAGCACAATTTATATCTGTTTTGCTGCCAGCATGCGCGTAGCAGTTTTGCAACTGCAGTAATTTTCCTTTGATGGAGTTTTACAGTACACTTGATGTGTATTTAAAGAATAAACAAAAAGGGGGTTAAATGGAGTATATGGTAGTCATATGATTTATCACCAGGCTTGCGACTGTTGGGGCATATGCCTGGTATACACCTTCCAAAGCTGAAGGAGCAATTTTCTTGCAACCATACTACATTACTGCTCCTGAGACCACTGATAGAATATCAGTGTGCTGGTTCTGACTGGGGTAGAGTTCATTTTCTTCACAGTAGCTGGTGTGGGGCTCCGGTTTGGATTTGTGCTGGGAACAGTGTTGATAACAGGGATGATTTTGTTACTGCTGAGCAGTGCTTACACAGAGTCAAGGCCTTTTCTGCTCCTCACCCCACCCCACCAGTGGGGTGCACAAGCCTGCAGGCTGGGGGTGCACAAGCAGCTGGGAGGGGACACAGTCAGGGAAGCTGACCCCAACTGAACCA
>NW_010264699.1:16598-21352 GCF_000690775.1 Eurypyga helias
TCTCTTCCCCATCCCACTGGTAGGGGAGTGAGCGAGCGGCTGTGTGGTGCTCCATTGCCGGCTGGGGTTAAATCGCAACAGTGAAGCTGTAGGAAAATGTCACAGTGAGTCTGCAGGAGTAGGGAAGTGATTGTGGCACTGTACTCAGCACTGGTGATGCTGCACCATGAGTACTGTGTTCATTTTTGGGCCCCTCATTACAAGAAGGATGTAGAGATGCTGGAGCATGTCCAGAGAAGGGTGCAAAAGCTGATGAAGGGGCGCTGGGGGAGCTGGCGTTGTTTAGCCTGAAGAAGAGGAGGCTGAGGGGAGACCTGATTGCTCTCTACAGCTACCTGAAGGGAGGTTGTAGGGAAGCAGGTAGTGGTTTGTTCTCTCAGGTAACTGGTGATAGGGCAAGAGGAAATGGCCTCAAGTGGTGTAAAGAGGTTTAGATTAGATTCACTGAAAGAGTGGTCTGGCATTGGAACAGCCTGCCCAGGGAAGCGGTGGTCACCAGCCCTGGAGGTGTCCAAGGAACTTGTGGACGTGGTGCTGGCGGTCATGCTCTAGTGGGTACGGTAGTGTTGGGTTGATGGTTGGACTATGATCTTAGAGGTCTTTTCCAGCCTTAGTGATTCTGTGATTCTGTGCAGTGCTGGGACAGCAAGGGAAGGCTGCTCTGCTGGGGAAGGGGAGCTGGGAGCCATGGGTGATGGAAGGGCCTGTGGGGCAGTGGTCTTGCTAACAAGGACATAGAGCAAGTCTGTTGGTGGCAACCAAGACCAGCCAAGAGTCCAGAGGGCCATACAAGCCCACGGGAATAAGGCAGGTCCACGGTCAAGTCTGCCAGGCATCAGAGTCCAGATCAACAGTCATGGCCATGGCTGCAGCACAGCTGCAACGGAGCTTAATCCAGGAACAAGGGCGAGAGCCTCAGCTGAAAAACAGCTCCTGGGCAAAGGAGCAGCAGGCCCTCACTGAGGTTTCTTGTAGTGCTTTCTTTCAAGACTACCAGCTATACTGTCTCTAAGCTGGCCCTGAGCCCAGGCAGCCACACACCCAGAAGGGAAGATGCACACAGGACCCATTCCCCCTCTCCCCCCAACCAGCTGTGCTTCCACTTTTTTTTTCCATGTTTCGGTCCTGCCTTTGCCTACTACAACTCCTTATCAAATCTATTTCAATACTCCTGCAATCACCATTTTGCAGACAAGCATCTAAATAATTCTCTTCCTTCTTCACTGCATTCCCAGACCCCTTTTTAATTCCTTCTTTTAGTGTATCCTATTCGCCCACTACCTTCCCACGCTTCCCCCGTGGGTTTGTAGTCAGTCTCCCCCGCACATACTCCCAGTCCCTGCCCCTCACACTAATGGGAGAGACGCTGCTACTTCCCACAGATACGTATGACAGCTCTTCCAGCCAACAGTAACCGTCATCTTCCTTAACTCATACTTCACATCGTGTGGATTACGCTATGCTGGCAAATAAACGAGCTGACGTGTGGTGAAATGCTCCTGGCAGTGAGTCTCTGCCTCTGCTCCCTAGTTCCTAGACTGAACTTTTTGCCCCTTGAACAGTCCTGATCTCAGGAGACTCTTCCTCTTAATCTATTTTTTTCCCTCATCCTGGTCTGGCATTTGTCGTCTTCTTTTTTCCCATTTGACTCAGACAGCTTCTTCCTTCATGCTTCCAGTGTGTTGGCAGTAGGGTCGCTAAAAGGACAAGAGAGAGAAATTCCTTGTCCCTGGTTCCCAAACAAGAACCTGCCTGGGAAAGGGAGCGGCTAAAAGCAGCCATGGAAAGTTTTCCCTGAGATTCCATTGCCTGGACCAGGAGAGGGAGTACATATGTGAACTGTCCCTTTGCTGTAGAAGATCCTGTGCACATAGGCTGCTTGGCATTCGGTGTTGGAAGTGACTTGGGTTTTCGATGGACTCAAGGCTTTGTAGATTTTAGCTGTTAAGAAAGTCTCTCAGTGTGTGCAAACTGCAGTTTGGCAAGTGGTTTGGCTCAGCCAGAGTACATGCATGAAAAACAAAGGGCATTATCCTGCCTTCACACCAGATTTGAAGTGCCTGCTCTAAACGTTGGGAGCGCTAGACAATTTTCTTCAAAATGATATCTCAACGTGGACGAAATCTACTTTTTAATCTTCTTCCTGGAAATGACTAGGAAAAAATGTAAACAGCTTATAACAGGAGGCATGAAACATTTCATACCAAAGAGCTAGCTTGCCAAGGATACAAGCAACTGGAAAACTGTCTTTTAATGGGAAATTTTTAGACAATTTTAGTGCTAGCTGACACAAACATACCCACTTACAAAAAATAACAGTTCATAGAAATATTGCAGTAAACCTATTCACAACCTCCAGCAGTGCCGACTCAGGCCCTGATTAAGCTGGGGTAAAGCAAGACTAATGAAGGAGCTGGCAACTGGGAGATGATACCGTCAGGAATGAAAACAGCGTGATCGAAACAGAACACCAAGAGGATAAATGTGGAAGGATGAGAAGCCTGAGGCTGCACAAAGCTGTGGGAGCAGAAGAGTCTCTCTGTGGGATGAAACGAGTACATGTGCTCTCTGGTCTGAGTAGCAGTGGGGGTGGAACAGGAGCAGCCGGTCTTGATCTAAAACCTCTGGCTTTGGACTTGTTTCCAAAACGCAGGAATGTGCTGGAGAAGGTGTTACCTGGAACCTCGGAAATACCCTCCCCAGCATCAACGTCCCAGCTCCTTCTTTTGAAACGGTCAATGAATATTTCCCACAGTTGGAGACACCATTAATCGAAAACAGCACTATTTACTTAGGTGTTTGGGTTTTTTTACTGAAGTGAAAAAGCCTTAGTAGACTTCACTGGAAAAATATTATATATAGTGATTTTATGACATATTTTCATTTACTATTCCAGAAAGTATTTTTGGTAGCAGCACAACACTAAGAGATTGAATGTTTTGTTTTGCTTTGGGTGGAACATATAGCATGAAAAACCAGAAGTGCTTTCTCAAGCACTGATTTTTTTTCTTTTTTTGCAAAATATCTTCAGTGCTTGTTATTTTTCACCAGGGCTGGCAGGTCATTTTAACAGGTCACCTTAGGAAAATATCTCATACCTCATGAAAATGCCCAGAATTGTTTAATCTGCGTAGGAAGAAACAAATTTTTCACCAAGTTCTCAGGGGAACTTGAACAAGCCTAGTGAAAGCAAGCTGAGAAATGGAAAGTAATAGAAAAGAATGCGCAGTTCTCACAGCCTTTCAAACCGTTTGCAGTTATTTATTGAAAGATTTCAATTCTGCTTATATTCCGTATATAAATGGTTTTATACAAACTTGCTATAAATTACATCACATGCCAAGGGTACAAAACCCAAGCAGGTGGGTAGGTTTCCTTTCTGCAAAAATATCTCAGCACAAAAACCAGGGACCAAGAAGGAACTCTTTCTCATTTATTAGAAATAAATTAAAAAATTAGGGAGAAATGGAGTTCTGACTGTGGTTTGGTTTTGTTCATTTTTCACAAAGTATCACGCATTCTGAAACTATCAACAAAATACAGCCAGAGCTGTGTTGGGGTAATATACCTATATATTCAGCTTTATATATAGACACAGACACAAAGTGCACACTAAATTTTAGGTAATAGAGTCAAACATTAGGAGTAGTAGCAAAAAGTGGCTACTTAAATCTCATGTGAGAATCACGAATGAAGTAACTTCCTAGGGCTGTGCCTAGGTGTCTAAATGGAACAGCAACATTTGGTGACTCCCTGCACGACCCTCTCCTGAGCCTTGAAGGTATTTCTCTGTCCAAAGCAAAACCTTTCGCAGCTGAGTAAGGCACAGTATCTGAAGGCTCAAGAGGCTCCGTAGGTCCTTTAATCACAGGCTAAGATCACATAGCAAAACGCTGTGTAAAGCTTTTTTTGTGCAAAGGAAGTTAAAAAGCTATGCACAGTAAGTATTCTAGCACTCACTGGGCCCTTAGTTGCACTCAAAAAAGTGCTGATGAATTCTTGTAAGTCTTACTGGAGCCTCAAGAATTAAATCCACAAAGGAAAACCCAAGAACCGGAAGTTGTAATCAAGGCCTAACGACAGAGATCTATGTGAACTGGGCTCACGGCAGAGTAGGAAATGAGCTCTTCAAATCTGTCCTTTCCACATGCCACATTTGTGTCTTGGTCCCTTAAGAAAATGTACTATCCAGCCCTGCTTCCAAGCAATTCTCACAATTTGGCTTCTCACAATTTCAGCCAAACTCAACATAAATGACCCCACACCACCAATTGGCATGAAAACCAGTGGTCAGATAAAGAGACTGCTAATCAGCGTCCCCAGGGGAGGAAGGATGGCGCGACCGCACCAGTTAACCTACTGCTTGAGGTACCAGTCGGCCAACCCTCCGCCCAAGCGCCGGGTGAGCCTGCCAGCGTACACGCCGCTGGGAACCATCTCCATTGTTGTAGCGCGGGTGAGAAGCGGGGACTGTTGGAGCCTGCGTAGAGGGGACGGGTAGGAAAAAGATGTGGAACACTGATCCATAGGTAACCAAGCTTTGCCAATTCTGCTGTTTCTAGGACAAAGTACTTGGGTGAAATGCATTTGTGAGGGTACGCGATGACTGGATTGTTCTGGGGACAGGCCAGAACGAGCTAGAAAAAACGAAACGGTGGGACTAATAAAGTCTAACGCACCGGGAAAGGAACCTGACCATGGTGCAAGGCAACCCTGAACCGACGCGTTCCAGACAAGCCCGTCGCCCAGCCGGA
>NW_010264700.1:0-15823 GCF_000690775.1 Eurypyga helias
TTCCTGACTGAATCCAGCACAAAAGTCTACCTCTGGAATAGCATGTTTTTCTCTCTGCTCTTCATCTACACGAAAACTGTTAATGCTGACTTGAGTTTTCAACAACAGGGCACTGCCTTGCCCAGCACCTCTGTCCACACTGCATATCCCTTTCAATTCTCTTGTTTTCTCCCAGCACCTCTCTACTGATACTTTTGTCAGCTTCTCCAGCTAAATTTTCACAGGAAAACAGTCACAAATATAAATCTCATTGTGAACAGCTATTCTATAAATAGCCCAAGGGTTATATTTTTGTGAAATATTATTTTATAAATTGAAAGACAAGGCTGTCTTGACACACATAACTCAACAGTTACTAACCAGCTAAGGATTCAGTGGCTAGCAAATTAGAACATCTAAATGTCATTGGCTGTCATTAGTGATGTTACTTGTTATTTGGTCACAACACAAACTAGACATATACATATTTTTTTTTTGTCAAATATTCAAGGAACTGCAAGATGATTAATTGAGGCTTATGAAAAGAACTTACAAATTTTTTAAGTTTTTATACCTTTTGAAATGCCAAGGAAATGTAATACAAAAGGAAATGTCTGCCATTATGAATTATCAACAGATGCAGCTTCTGAATGAGCAGTGCTAGAAGCAAACCAAAAAAAGTCTGCATAGAAGCAAACCTTTCTCAGTTTATGCTCTACAAAGTTCTTTGTTACCTGGCATCCTCTCTCCTTACTCCTTTGATTAGGCTGTCCCTCCTACTGCCACAGTTATTCTGTCAATAATGACAGAACCCATATTTAACCCAGCTTCTAAAAATGTTGTTTAAGGGAGTGTCACTGAGCATTTCCACCGTGGAAACAGAATAAAACTAAATTGCTCGTAAGTGGTCTTTGCCATCCTATTAACAGAACTACAAGGAAGGTACTCTGAAGTATTAAGAAATGTTCTAAGAAATACTTTCAATATGAAAATTAATTGCATCCAGCAGTTAATGCATTCATGGGAACACTGTAGGCTATGCTGTTACAGTGATTTTCCAGTCCATATCTTGACTGTCTGATTTTGCTCATCAGCCCTGCTCCATCCCCTCTAACAGCCCACTAGCACTCTTAATTCTGCTCCCCAAAATTGAAGGAATGGTTTAATGACACCTGGAAAACCAGGATAGTTTGCCACAACATCTTTAAACAAGAGAAAATAAGAAACGCCTTTCCAGACCCATCAATGACCTGAGCAGCCCAGTACTCTGACATCAACCCAGTTATCTGCTACTGGGTTGGCAACTATAAGCAGATAGAAACAGAGCTTGTGAGAGTCTTGTCTCAGCAGATGAAATGAAGAGCATAAAGAGAAATAACAGTTTTTTCTTTCTTGTTCTTTCTGTCTTTAACATGTTCAATACCTCGTATCCTTGGGGAGCTCACACATATTAAAGGGGCTGACAGCTTCCATCCCAGGATCTGATGTATGGCATTTGAAAAAAGGTGACTGAAAAATCATGCTTTAGTGTAAGACAAAAAAATTAAAACGCATTCCATTTAAAGGATCCTTGCACCTTTGTTATCTACATGCAAATATTAATTTTCAATTAATTAAATGAGTTCCAAAATGGAATTATGAAGTGATCTCTTTTTTTCCTTATCATATCAATGAGACGTAGGAGAAACCCTCCTCTTTCCATTTGAAATAGTTGTAACATTTCCATAGTCTTAAATAGATAGACAACTGGACTCCTTATCAAGCTGATCTTTCCCAGATCTCAGTACTGTAGTCACATCTGACAACAGGCAAAGGATGTCTCCTTTGAATTACTTCATTATACTTCAAAATAAAAAAGTGAGTATGATTATACTGTTTCTTTACACCACAAGAATGTTGTGAGTAGATCCTACTCACTTCTTTCTATGTAATTTCTGATAAAAAGCAGTATGTGTGGTGTCCCAGGAGGCAGAGACTGCATGGACACCTTGGCGCAGTCCCAAGCAGTAGCCAAATGCTCCAGCAGTGTGCAGACCTCAGCAGCATCCTGGACCAGACAAACATTTCCAGTGAAGATGGTCCCCATGGATGGCACAAGCCCCAGACATTCCCCCCAGCTTCACAGTACAGATGTGACATAGCTGTCAATGAGTTATTGGGTGGGGCTAGATCCTCCCTTTCACTATTCTTAAAGTCTATATACTGAGCCTGAATATTTGTCTCCTTCATTTAGTTCGAACACAAGAATCCTGTTCTGTAGACATGCATCTCAATTTCAAATACAGAGAAAATATATTTTTGTTTTCATCACAAATACTGTATCATTAATACATCACTATTCAAGATATTGGTACTGAGAGCATATTTTAGAAAAGTCATGTTGTTAGCAGTTGAAGGTACAGCAGTACATATTTGATGACACTTCTGATTACTGAACATATTTCAACTCTATTTGATATTAATTCAATGTATTTTTCATTGTCTGCACTCAGTTCTTCATTTACTTGGAAGAAGAATTAGATTCTGTATGTAGATTAGATGTTAATTAAGTGTGTCCTCTCTACAGGAAAAATACCTAAATTCTTTGGTACTTTGGTGGAAAAAAACCACACAAACCCACACCCACCAAAATAAACACAAAAACAAACCCTAGAGCCTGTCTTCCATCTTCACTTGGATCCTAAATGCAAAAGAGCCCATGAGAACATTAGAACAAGCAGCAGCATGTGATGCAATGGATTGCAGCCATCCATGCACTGGGAGGCCAGGAGCTGCCCTGCTGAATGTGCTTGTAATTGTATGGATTCCAGATGCCTTTTTCAGTTTATGCACAGGAGTATTTTGGGTAGATATAACGATCTCTGGTTGCACTAGAATTCATTTAGAAACATAGCAAACCACTCAAAAACTATCATGGCTCAGTGTCTGGGAGGTGTCATTCTAGCTTTAACAGCTTTTGTTCTCTAGACTGAACCTGAGCAATGTGGTGTGCCAGCATATTCATTTCATTTAAAAATACAATCATGTTAAGAAAAATCTGCTCAAATATGGAATGGATGAAAGTTGATTAATTCAAGAGATTTGAATTCAGGCACTCAGATGTAGTAGCCCTGTAATTAGGATCATACAGGGTCTAATTTGTCTTTGATTAAGTACGTACTCAATTTTTTAAAAATCCCATGAATATCCACATGGAAAAATCCACAGACTTTTTTCTTGTAACCAGATATTTTCAACCACATAAAATATCTAAAGTAATTATTGTGTAACTAATACAATATTTTCTTGCATATTTTTTTGTAAAACAAAATATATGGAACAGAAATAAGTTATCAAAAAAATTTTGTTGAAATATCAAATTATCATATTTTCTAACCACCAGGCATATATTTAAGTCATAACAGATCCTGATCAAATTAGCTCTATCAGTAAAACAGAAGATATTCCAGCTGATCTAACAGTGATTTTCTTCCTCCCTCACCTCCCCCCTAAATTAAAAAGTATGCATCATATTCCTGGTGAATTTAGAATTATAATTTGTCTCACCCAATGTCTCTTGAGGGTTCAAGCTTGGCCAACTGTGCAGATTAACTGCTCAGAAATTTGCAGCACTTGACTTCAGGAGAGGGTGACAAACTAATACATTCTATGCTGTGTAGGACAATTTCCAAAAGCCCAGTAGAGAAAAATCCATCTCTGAACAAAGTAAAAATTATTGCAGTACCATGGTAGTCTGTGAAGATGGCCTGAGGAGCCTAACTGGTTGATTTTAATGAAGTATGAGAATTTTACCACAAAATCACAAAGCTCAGATTTTAGGATCCATGTGGCAAAAATCAGTATTTTAGACACCATATCTGAGACAAATGAGCAGCGAAAGCTAAATATTCCACAGGCAGTGCAATAGTGTGACAGTCTCATTTTATAAGTGCAAGTTCCACTGTACTTGCATCTAATTAAGTAGTACAAAGATTTCTCATTTCCTGGTATAGAACAGTAGTAAGCCTGCTCAGTGGCTTGTTACTTTGTCACATCTCAGCCACTTGTTATATGTGTCCTTTTCTGTATTACATATGCATTTCTTGCCTTTATGGAAGATACTCATCTTCCATAATTTAGTGCTGAAGTCATGACAAATTAAGGACATAGGAAGACAAGGCACATAAATACAGTCGGATCTTTTGCTATACTAACTTAGCAAATTAGGCTTTCAGGAACAGAAACCCTTCCTTAGGTTATCTGTGCACAAACGTTTGTCTGATTTTCCAGCTTCCATCTCTACCATCAGGTAGATCTTCATACATGTTGATTTCTATTTAAAACATGAGGGTGTTATTCCTCTACTTTGTGCCTAAAGAGTTCAACATATAAGTGCTTGGTTTCATCTTTCAGTTTAAAAATGCTGTGTAATTGCAATCTGCAGTTTGGGTTTGTCTTCTGTTTCAACATCACTGTTGGAGAAGCAGCAGAACAAAGTTTCAAACCACTATATGAATCAGGAAGAGAGAAAAAAGTTCTTGTAAAAAGCATTTCTATCATTGCACACTGCTGGTGGGAAACTACCACCTTCATTGCAAAGGAGAAGAATGAAACCTTTGTTTGGACAGCCATTACAGGTAAGTCTGTCACATCTGACTTTTTAAAATTAGGAGCATATATGAATGAGTTTTGTATGGTCTTCTGAAAGTAAACACTTGGGGGTGGGGGGGGAAGGTGGTGGTGTGGAAAGAAAAAAGACAGAAAAAATCCCCTCAACAACTTCCTCCAAACTTCAAAGACATTATGGACTTTCATTTGAAGACAATATCCATAACGTTAAATATAAAGCTGAAAGTCAACTGACTTTTGAAGAGAAGTTAAAATGTGCAACAGAGTTAGTACTTCACAGACCATCAGAGAATATTTATTTTCAGGTGATTTTTATACATGTTAAACCTAAACAAAGCAGTGGTGAAGCATGAGAAGGGGCCCTAAACTGGGATACATATATACATACATATATACATATATATATAAGAAAAAACCCAATACACAACAGAAAAGTTTTATAACACTGAGAACTGATGGCAGTTCAGCAGCTAAAAGAAAATCCTTAGTTTTAAATAAGGAACTGAAACCTAAGGGCAGGAGTCCACATTAAAAGGCAACACTTTACTGAATAACTTGCATGAACTATTCCTAAAGGGTCTACAAAAATAGCTAAAAACACAGGCCTATTCAATTTGCTTTAAAACACACTGTTTATCTGCTGAAAAATCATAGGGGTCCATACATCATAGGATCTTAACATCACCTACTGCAAAGGCAGAATAATTTTGGGTTGGTTCCTTAAGCACTTAGCTGGGAAAGACCTGAACTCTGAACACTGCTTGGAAGAATAGACGGAGTTCAGGTAGGTTTTGAGATTTCTTTTTCCCCCCTCTCATTATTTTCCTTTTTTTAATGCTGCTCTTATATATATGCTTGCCAGTTTGTAAGCTACGATATTTCCTGTTGCTTAATAAGGTTAAAACTTGCTGTTCACACTTTAAGCTTGCCTAGTATTTAAAGTAAACTCAGTGAATTTGATGAACTGGAATCATCTTTTCCTTTTCTCTAGAGCAAGCAAGTCCAAATATATCCCTGCTACCCAAAACAATTTCAAGAGCACGAAAAATCGTGACGATGGTCAGTCCAAAGACTAGTTACATCAACAGTAAATAAAAGTAAAAATATTCCTGTTGGAGTATGTTCTGATGCTACATGGAGTAGGAGCATTCAGTGGAATGGGAAGGGCTCTAAAATAAGTCAACCAAAGATCTGTTAATGTCTGTAAGGAAATCTCGATGACTGCTTTATGACAATACCCAGACATTGATGTGTCTTCTTGTTGGATTCCTTGTACTCTTGTACTACATTTCTTTTCCCCCTCCAGTAAACAAGTTTTACTTCTGGTTTGCTGATGAAGATGACCTATACTTCTTGGTAACACAGAATTTGCAAGATAAACAGCCATTAATACTAATAATCAGAAATGATTTTGTATCTTGTTTTACAGTTAGGTTTTCTCTGGCTTAAAGTGTTCCTAAACCTGCATCCAGCCCCCTCGCTCCGATCTGGTACAGTTTGTCCTTTTGATAAGGCTGGGGTAATGTTGAACATTCCCTAAAATGAATTATCTTTATTTGAATTCCCTGAAATGAAAACAATAAGTGTTTTTCATGATGAAGCCATTAATTACTAATTCAAAAGAGTCTAAGGCAAACGTGTACACCACCCCCTAGTAATTAAAATAATAGGTTTTCCATTAAGATAGATTTTGCCAATTTATGTATTTACTCAGAAAATTTCCTACAGTTTGCAAATAAAGAATGTATTGCACTCCTGCAGTGTGTTCAAGAACAAATATAGATAAATCTTTGACATTCAGTTTAAAGCAAAAGGGTTTGGCAGGCTGGGAAACTTACTGCTGGAGATTATAAATGGCTGTGACTGGCATTCTAAATTCATTATGTTATTTACTAGCTTAATTTATTCATCTTATGGTTTGACTATAGCTGTACATTGTATCATTTAAAACACTGGAAACATATAAGCAGTTAAAGCAAGAAATAGGCTGGAACATAAAGCAAGCTTTTAATTTAGAAATCTAGGTAGCTCATTTAATCAAAATAAAAAGTCTACCACCCTTTGCATCCTTCAAAAAGTATTTCCATGTGCTGCAATTTAGCATCATGTAATTTGTTTGGAAAATTAAAGTCATAAAACCTTAGTTTGTTGCTTGTCTAAATAGTAGCTATGATTGTCTCAGTAGGGTGCTGCAAAAGCTGGGGGTGGGGGAGGGCAAGTCTTGTAAAGATATGCAGACAGAGCAAAGTGTTAATTATTGGACACTAATGGAAGAGTATTATGCATAAAGTATTTTTAGACAGTTTTTTATATGAAAAGAATGGTCTCTATGGCTACAATGGTCAAAACTGAAAAAGCTAGTAGATGCCATTTTCAGTTACATAATATAGAGAATAATTGTAGCATCTTGCACACAGTGATGCGTTAAATGCTGATTTTTAGCAGCTGGCAGCATATGGTCACAGCTGTCTCCATTATCTGTAATATGTACCATTTTGAATGTGAGCCTCTAAAATCTCTCTGAAGAAGGCAAAGCTATAGGATGCAGACTGTATGACACAAACCCAAACCTTTTTAAAACGTCAATGTGTTTTTTAGGAGTTCAAAGTGTAAAAAGGTATGGAACATGAGCAGGAGATGACCCTCTAGGCTGCAGAGACCTTCCACAAATAGGTCTGAAGCTCATTTTCTGATGATGATCAATGGCCATGGTAACTGTGTCCACCAGAGCACACCTCTCAACTTGCTCCATCAACATGTCACAGAATGGCTGCCTGACTCTGACACAGAATGCTCAGCCAAGTACCCCTGTCACAGCATCTCACAGTGTGAAGTTTTTTTATCAGTATCACTTCAGAACATAATATAGAAAACTGTGAGCTGGCTTGTTTTTTGTAACGGTGAAATGCTTTGTATAAGCTGTCTGCAGCCAGTCAATTAAAAAAAAAAAAAAGAACCAACACATCCAACTAACAGGTCTGAGATAACTAGGCATAAAACTTCAAGGAGTGTAAGCTAACACCAAATCTAAATATATTTATGTAAAAAACATGCACTCTAAAGCAGAGGACTCTACCATGTATGCCTGAATATTAACATGTTTTGGTGTCACATTCATTTTCCTCCATCAGTTTATTCCAATTTTATTGTAGTAAAATCAAAAGTCTGGTCATCACCCATTTTTCTTCCTTGTACACTGAAAATTATAACTTATTAACTGTTAATTTATAAATTTCAATAAAGTCAGTATAATGTTGCCTATAAAAGTCCTTAGACTCAACTACTATGATATCCAACATGTAATACAGCAGTCAAAAAAGACCTGTCAGGTCACACATTTTCAAGAAGATAGCATACTTTTCAAGAATTTCAGGTGGAAAATGTTATTGAAGGGATGTTCAGATGAATTTTTGTAGTTACAGCATTAAATCACTAATAAAGGCAACTGGTATCTGCAGGCTTAGCTAAAGGCAAGGGTGAAGTGCAGTTTCCTTCCAACAATCTTGCTCAGTAACATGCTTAGACTGCCTAGACATAATTTCCCTAAAGGAACAAAGATTACACTTCAGAAGGAATATTTTTCCCTTTCAGGTGCTTATAAATCAATATGGTCTGGGTGTAAGTTTTGGGTTTTGTTTTTAATCTGAAGTATGGGAGGAGCAGCTACAGATTGAAGCTCAGGAAAATGTGTTCCTCAGACAGATTTCATTGTTGGAAGAACAAAGCCATTTTACTAGCTTTTCTTCTTGACACGCAGCTAATTAACAACTCTAAACATGAGCATATAATGGTCAATATTGAAGTTGGTTTTTTGTGTACAAAATTTATTTTTCTATGTAGGGAGGGCACCGAAGTCATACAGATGTCTCAAAGTGCACTGCTTATTTTCAGCATATGATGAAAAAAATAGCAACACATTTTAAAAGCTTTTCATAAGTTCTTCCAAATTAAAGAGCTTTCATATTAAAGCTGTAGTCAAAATCCTTGGATACCTTAGTGAACACAGAAAAGAAACATCCTGGAACACTCTTATTGACGAGTAGACTTATTTTTGGTGAGAACAAAAAGGAGAAGAAACATCATATCTACCCTTCCTAGGGGCATAAATATCCTGTGTTCTGTCCCCCTTATATCTACTGTTATTTTAAGAGTTGTTTGATGATAGAATCTTTGAATACTTTGAAATTTCATTATAATGATTGTTTAATTCCCATGTATTATTTTATAGTCCTTATTTACTCACACCAGGTGGATGTGGAGGCTGAACAAACTCAAAGATACAGAATAAAACTGAATCTCAACTAACATCTTAAAGAATTGACGCAAATCAAAACTCATCAGCATTAAACTTACCAAAATGGAACTTTATCTAGTTTACCCATCTGAACTTCCAAAATCTTTTTCTTAGCTAAATAATACTGACAGTGTAGTGGAACAATTGTAGTTTTTAACCACTATTTAAAGAATTACGAGAACATGAACATTTGAAGGAGTGTGAAATAAAAGACTAATATGCTGGCACTACAATATCTGAATAAAGATATTTTATGGTCTTGTTACATCCTCATTATGGGTATTGCCATTTCCTAAACCAGAGCAACTGCGTTGCTTTTCTCATGCTGCTGTCAGTCCGTGCAAGAGCCCAGGGGAAGCATTTTCTTATCACTGCTATGAAGAACGTGGCTTACCGCTCCCCCATGATCAAAGAAGGAATCTGATCTGGGACTCATCCTTCTCACTTTCCTGGCCCAGGACATAACCTCATCACAGCACAAAGAAGACACTACTGAAAATAAACACGGGCTGAGAACAATTTATGTGTCATTTGGGACAAATCACCCCACAAATCATACCTGTCCAGCCTCCTTTCCTTTCCTTTACAGATCTATTGCTCTAATGAGTCCTATTAATATAAGGTCTTGGAGTCTAATTAATATTCTTTCAAGACATGAGCAGAATAACAGTCAGAGTAGAAGACTCACTGTTCTCTTCACACTTTGCAACTCTTCGATACCTTGTTAGTAGCATTTTAATGAGAAGAAAATCCCTGTCTTCCAGGGTGCAAAATTTACAAATTTAGGTTGGAATTTAAAAAAAAAAAACCTTTAAGACAGATGACGGTTATTTCCCCTTGTTAAGATGTTAATGAGATGCTGACAAGTGTTTGTTATTTTTTAACATTATTAACAACTGTAGAGCTATTTGTGTTCATTTCAAACTATTTTGCAGGGCTTTTTATTTTTTGAGTAACTCATTACATAACCAAAGATAGTGAAACAATTTAGTCCCAAAAACATGAAATCAACTAATAGAAACAGCCCCCAGACCCTCTCAATTATTTTGAAAGGAAAAAAAAAGATCACCTGTGAATACCATTAGAATAAACATTATAGAGATTGCCTCCATACATTTCAAGTTAAACTGATCCTGTTGCATGATATTAAGGATTCTGTTTTGAAAGAGAAAGCTTTTCTGTATTTACCCCTTGAAGTAAACAGGCACTCACCAAAAACAAAAGCACTGGCTGAAGACTGCTAGAGGCAAACGACAGAGAAACCATTCTGGAAAGGAAGAGTAATATAAGTTCTTGACCTTTTTCTTTCTCAAGGTTAGCAGCTGGTAACTAAATACATTATTTGGGGGTAGCAAAACAGAGTTTGACTCAGTTTGTGTTTGATTTCACCTTTGTGTGAGTGGTGGGAAGTATGGAGAGGGAACCACTGCGTATTTGATTTTGAACGTAGCATGTGTTTAGAGGAGACTAGGAAGTAGTTGACCTGCTTGTCACTAAAGTGTGTCTCTGTTGCTTGTGATGTCTCTTTCTCTCCACAGCAGCCCTTCTACCTATTGGTCCTTTTTAGGCCTTAGCAATTGCTGTCAGTCTTATGCAAGAGTCCAGATCCCTGCAGCTGGTGCAGTGCAAGAGACAAGTGGTGCCTAGCTCTTCCTCAGCAATGGATATGGTCATTAATTACACCCAAAAGGGACTAAGAAGTCCCCCTAGCCCCACATTACTGGAGAAAAAGATTGATCTTAAACCTTAATTAAAACATTACAGTTTTTAGTTAGCAAGAAAGACAGTAAGTTCAATTTTCAGAAATATTAAACACTATCAAAGACATTTCAAATAATTTTAGTAATAATTAGAAAATGTTTTCATTAAAGGACAGGAAAAGGAGAATATTTACCTCCTCACTTTCACACCACTGGTTAATAGAGAAAGGATCCAAAGGGTAATATATACAAACCTACACCTGCACTTAATCAAAACTAACTACTTCCCAGCAGTCCTTCTTATCAGGGAACGAGGAAATTGCCTCTGTGTGTTTCACAAATGCATTGGGGAAAAAAAAATTAAACCTGCTCAATTGGCACATCTAATAATAACCTTTATCCCTTTAGAGCCATTTTTGTAACTACTAGTTAGTGTCATATTACAAACTGAAAGAAATCAGCAAGAATAATAGCATACTACAGGAAAAATGAGGAAATGCAGACTTACTTTCCACTTCATTTGAAAAAGTGTTCACTTTATGTTTTAATATTAATTCATTTGATATTCATCCTTATAAAGACACTATTCAGGTGAGGCCTCTGTTGTGTTCTGACATAAAAACATTAGCTAGCCTATGGTGGAAAACCTTCTGGGCTAATGTATCAAGCTGTGACTCTAAGCATATCAACACTTACATAGATGAATTTCTAATTTCTATTTAAAATTCATATTTTGATTGTTGCTTTTCATTTGAGAAGGCTTCAGCAAAACTGTATTTGAGTATTGATCATTTCTTATAAAAAACTTTTTGGCTCAGACACTTTTTTGTGTATATGTATTTTAAAGATGTTTATTTTCATCAAATTTGACTAGTACCTAGGAGAAAAATTCATTAAAATTAGAATGATACAGGGTTCTAGTGCAGATATACACTTAGATGGAATGGTAGTGGTAAAAGTACTGAGGCTAAATTTTTAGACTTGGTTACACATGGGCCAGATTAATTTAATCAGCAGAATCAAAGCAGATAAGCAAACAAGAATTTCTGAGAATTCAGCAAATGTTGTGGGTGCTTGGTAAGTTTTCTTTTGATTGTATTTAGTGCTCTTAATTTACATGTTTAACCATCAAAATTGAAAATTTTGGACTAAAGGATTTTCCAGGTGCCATGAAATAAATTGATAGTAGTGATAATCTTGTTCTCTTTTCACTGATTCTTTGTTTGAACAGATCCTCAGACTCCATGAGTAATCATATTTTGTCTCTGCACAATACGGTACAAGCTTAAATTCTGTACTGGGCCAGATGGATAGATGTGCTGTTATTATTTGTTTGGGGATGCTGAAATTTAGGAAAAAAATATATGGAAGTTGATTTTGAACATTTGTGGTATCACAAATGTTGGCAAGAAATAATGCAAAAAAATAAAATTTAAGAACTTTGGAGTTTTGACAAAGTGAGAAAGCATGGAAAATTTCCTTAAAGAACAATATATGAAATTGTGCCTTAGTTGGTAGTCATATTCCTGTCTTGAAATTTCATTTATTGATTGTATTCATTAGTTAGTACCAATAAAACATTCACAAATATAGTTGGTAGACAGACTGAATAACACTCAGCAATAATGTACTTTCTAATATTTTTCCTGGCTTTCCACATAGTTCAGTGTCTCTTAAACCAGCTATATAAATAGTTGTGTTATTTATCAAGTGATATAAAAATCAATCAGTTGTCATATGAATTATTTTGGGTTGATATATTTTACTGTTCAGATTGCTCCAGGTTAGAGCTCATCATGGAGTATTTACCATTAATTACTTCCTACAGGCATACCACAGCATAGTGTCTCCTTTCTCTCATGCAGTTCTCCACATACATTCTCACACACAGACACATACACATACCATGATTTTTTTGCCTTTATATAAATACATTTAAGCACTGAGAAATGGAAAAGACATTCAATATTTCTCAGCAGATGGCACTTCAGGGTGGGAGTTGCTTAATAGCAGAAAAAAAAAAAAAAAGCCATTTAAACGTTGCAGTAAAAATTGTTGAAACAGTAAAATAGGGTCTTAAAAAAAAATGGTTGCCGTGGTAAAGCCAAGACATCTGGTCTCCTTCGCCTAATAATTTTTTAAAAAAGTTTCGTAAATAAGGAACAAACTGTGAAATACCACCCTGTTTCCTTTCAATCTATTGACTCCAAAAATAAATTGACTTGACATGTTATGCATCCTTGTGACCATGCCTCCATTTAAAATGCTTCTTCCTTGCCACAGAGGGATCAGCAGGATCAGCTTATGTGTGGGATCAAAAACCAGAGTTACAGAGAAATTGCTCCCAGTTCTTAAATGAAAACATAGCTGATTTGCTGAAGAACATCTGTAAAACTGGTTTATTCCTAATAAATATTGAAGATTAGGAAATGAGGAACTATGGGAACCTCTGCTATGGGGACAGGCTGAGAGAGTTGGGCTTGTTCAGCCTGGAGAAGAGAAGGCTCCGGGGAGACCTTATTGCAGCCTTCCAGTACCTGAAGGGGCTACAAGGAAGCTGGGAGGGACTTTTTACAAGGGCCTGTAGTGACAGGACAAGGGGTAATGGGTTTAAATTGAAAGTGGGGACATTTAGATTAAATATCAGGAAGAAATTCTTCACTATGGGAGTGGTGAGGCACTGGAGCAGGTTGCCCAGAGAAGTTGTGGATGCCTCCCCCCAGCACTTTTCTGCCTACTAGCTAACTTATTTTTCCTTTCTGCATTAAAGCTATAGGCACAGATTTCACCATAAAATATGTTCCTGATCTTGGGCAAAGTTATATGTTTTGTCAGATTAAGGTGTCTGTGTTGTTATTCCTATGGATGGTGAACTATGCTTTCAGCATAGTTTCAGCATTAATTCAGATTAACTAGGCATATGGTTTTGCAGAGAGATTGGTTTAAAATTATTTAGCCCTATGAGCATAAAGTCTTTGCAAAATATGGAAGGTTTCTCTGTAACTTTGATTTCTTCATAATATACCAAAAAGTTTTACTTTTTAAAGGTAGAGATGCCTTACAGCTATGTGTTCTACATGAAAAAGGAGGAATAAAAGTACCTAGGAAGAGAAGTCATGGTAATTCTGCAGTACCTTTTGTAGTACTCACTAACATTTGCAGAATATTTTGAGGTTTGTTTTCAATATTATCTTGGAAATAAAACAAACAGTATTTTTATCACATAAATTTTCCTTCTCAAACACATCTCATATTTTTGGATTGTCAACAGCTTAGGACACAAATGAAACAGTGAAACTGCAATCTGCCACGTTGAAATGGAATTATCATGAAGAATTCCTGTAGGTAGTTGAGAGGATGCTGCTTTTTTTCTACTCCTTCATTGCACTGCAAAACATTAGTACAGCTCATGAGATAGCCTAAACCTGTGTCTAATCACAAAGTAAAGTGAGGACTTTAGTGTCCTAGCAACCTTAAAAAGCAACGTTATCTTTCTAACTCAAGTGTTTTGCAAAATTGTTGGCTACAGTGTTAGTTCCAATTTCATATTCAGGAGAGAATTATTCATGCCCCCTTACATATTCCTGGCTGTTGGACTGAACTGGGGTCAGCGGGGAAGAGCTCACTGGAAGACAATAATTTCATTCCCCAGCTCTCAGGGAAAGCTTCTTGCACCCTGGGGGCCTCGATAAGAGATGCCTGGTGGTCACTGGCAAACAGGAATCAGTCACCTACCAGCTATCGATTTCAGCATGAGGAATGCACAATTGCTGCAAAAAAGTTACAGTTCCTGCTTAGGGGCTTCTGCATCTGACCACTGACTCCTTGAATCTGTCCCTGAATCTTTTTCCCCAGAGCCCACACTTTTCACTTACATTGTTTCTAAGGAATATTTAACGTCACTTGGAAGGAATAAGTCTAACAACTTTCAGAATTGCTGCTTCATGGAAAACTTTTCATCCCATGCAGAAGAGAGTTTGCCTTCAGTCAGTCGTGCTCCCAGAATGAGGTTTGGAAAGCAGAGCCAGCATTATTCTAAAAATACCTGTTCTTCCATCAACACAGCATTTTAACAAAAAACTTCATTTTTCATGATAGGCATGTTAATGGGGCCACATTGTCATTTCAGGCAGCTTTTGAGCAGATGTGAGACTGTTTAAAAAGCTTCATGAATGATTGACTGGGAACTCCCAAATTTCTAGTGAGCAATCAAGCTCTTGTAAGGTGACCTGACAAACTGGCGTAGCTTTGCAGCTGTGACCCTCATGTGGCAAACCATTCAACTTTCATTAATTAACCACTTCAAAGTTAACTTCAAAGAGGTACACTGGGACTGGGTCTAAATTTTAACATACTCTATGATACACTGCAATAAAATCAAAACCTGACTGAAGGAGTGTGCTGTGTTTAGTCAGGAAAGATTTAACTCTCTTTACCATGGCTGCTATGAAGCTGTGTTCCTGGAAGCCGAGAGAAGGACTGATAAGGTCTTAGCTGGTACTGGGGAATGCCTGCACCAGATTCAAGGAAGCTGGGGTCAACTTTTTACAAGGGCCTGTAGTGACAGGACAAGTGGTAACAGGTTTAAATTGAAAGTGGGGAGGTTTAGATTAGATATCAAGTAGTTCTTCAGGGAGAGGGTAGTGAAGCTCTGGAACAGGTTGCCGAGAGAAGTTGTGGATGCCCCATCCCTGGAATTGTGGAAGGCCAGGCTGGATGATGCTTTGAGCAACCTGGTCTAGTGCAAGGTGTCCCTGCCCATGGCAGGGGGGTTGGAACTAGATGATCTTTAAGGTCCCTTCCAACCCAAACCATTCTATGATTCTGTGATTTTATGATTCAAGGTCTTCCTCTGCTTCTGATACTGCAGCTGCGTTCCCAGCTTTCGCTGTCTCGCTACAGACAATGCAGGGGACACATAGTTCAGACAGCTGATGCAAAATGATCAAGGGAGTATTTCATTCCATAGTATGTCATGCTCGGGGCACGGGCGAGGAGGGGGTTCAGAGGCCATCATTCTCTCCTACTCTCTTGCTCATTCACTCCCATACATTTGCTAACACTCTCCCTGACTGCTGCGTTAGCTGCTTTGCTAACTCCTGTGCTGGCTCGTTTGTGAGGGGGCTGGTGGGTTTGTTTAGTTTCTCTGGTCATGCTATCACTGATAGGGTTTGCTTGGAATCTGCCATGACAGCTCCCAGGCTTGGGTCCTCGGGGTGTGGCTCTCAGGCTGTGATCGCTC
>NW_010264701.1:0-3051 GCF_000690775.1 Eurypyga helias
TTCTGTGATTCTGTGATTCTATAGACCAGCTAGCTCTTGAATGGAGGGGCTCCGAACCTCTCCATCAAACAAAATCGCAGGAGACCGGAAGTAAGTGCAGCTGGCAGCTGTACCACCACAGGCCAAGACAAATAAGTGGCTGAACATGAAAAAACTGATGGGCTGACAATCACTATTTTTTTAAAACAAAGTGTGCTTTTTTAATTTGTCAGCAGAAACCAGATTTACACCCAAGGAGCAAGGCTAGAACTGAAATAGAGAACTTGACTAGAAAAGCAGAGCGCTCATTCACCTCCAGATTTTGCTGTCATAAATAAACACACTTCAGAGTTTCCCTTTTATTACAAACATTGCTTACCACAGGTAATCTTTCTTCTTTTCTGTTATAATTTTTTTCACCCCTTTAACTACAGAAAGTACTAACTACAACCCTAACAAGGGTTGCATGCACGTTGTCCTACGGCACCATGAGAAAGCACCCATGAAAGTGCTACATGTCATTGTACTGGATATTACCTTCCAGTAATTTCTGAAGGAAAAGAATGTTAGCTTTCCTTTACCTATTCGAGTCATTACTCTGAAGCCTTTGGGATCGCCTTTTTACCAAGTTAATACATGCTGGGATGTACAACCAGGGATTTCTTCATAGAAAGTGGCTGTTGTTAGATATAGAATGGAAATGAGTAATGTTGCTAACTTTGATGAGTATGCTGTGGCATTCTCCAGCCAACAAGGACAGCCCTCCAAAGTGCCACCAGACTTTAGCAGTTAATCTAATTACTATAGTTCAAAATGGAAGAGAAAGGAATCATGAAACTTTTGAGATTTTAATGAAAGAAGACAATGCAAGATTTGTTTTACAAGAGCAAACATGAAAAGAGAAAGAGAATTTTGGCTGGTAAACTGACACATCAAAAGAAATTTCAGTGTCTGTCACTGTTAAATTAGACGAATTATACAACTGCCCCTACACACCGGCCTTTTACTGAGACAAATAGAACATTCTTCCAACAAAAGTGAGAGAAAAATACAAACATTGAAATGTGGATTATTAACGCAATTTTTAGCTGCCATCAAATCCAGTTTTACAAGAAACAAAAATGTTTAATGATCTGCTTGTTATGTAAATGTTTGTCAAAGGCTTGTGCAGTTAGGAAAACAACATGAGAAGAGAAGGCTCCGGGGAGACCTTATAGCACCTTCCAGTACCTGAAGGGGCTACAAGGAAGCTGGGGGGGACTTTTTACAAGGGCCTGTAGTGACAGGACAAGGGGGAACGGGTTTAAATTGAAAACAGGGTGGTTTAGATTAGATACCAGGAAGAAGTTCTTCCCGGAGAGGGTGGTGAAGCACTGGAACAGGTTGCCCAGAGAAGCTGTGGATGCCCCATCCCTGGAAGTGTTCAAGGCCAGGCTGGATGAGGCTTTGAGCAACCTGGTCTAGTGGAAGGTGTCCCTGTCCATGGCAGGGGGGTTGGAACTAGATGGTCTTTAAGGTCCCTTCCAACCCAAACCATTCTATGATTCTGTGATTCTATGATACATGAAGAGGAAAAGTGTTTCCCTAGGAGGAATTACAGAGGATTTTAGATATAGTGATTTTGAAGTACTGTTTTTCTGAGGCTCAAACCCAACAACAACTTTGAAAACAGCCAAAGACTTGCTGGGAGCTAGGGAACTGCCACAGCTTTTCCTGAAAAACACTTAAACGACTCCCTGCTGATAACAAGATATGGAACATTCATATCTTGTTTCTATCAAAACAGAACATCTACAAATTACCTCTGGATGCATTTCCTGTACTGTAGAGGAAAAATGAAGTGAAAGACAAGAGGACGATTTACATATAAGGGGTAGCGGTTTGAGCTTTATTAGCTACATTTCTAAAAGTCAAACCAGAGACCCTACACAGGATAATCTGGATAGCTGCCGAACCTGACAGACCTGTTTCTGATGCCTTTCAAACACGTGGAAGATCTCATCTATGAATTTATCTCTTTTCAAGCCAGACACAGAGTCTCAAGGTACCTAATGTCAAAACAAATAACTATTCCTTACATTCTTTATGAGGCAGTTGTTACTGAGGAAAATTAAAATTACAAGGATGTAATGTGCAATTAATCTAATTCATCCAGTAAGCAACTGCCAACCCTACAGGACCAGTATATACATCTTCACCTGCAACTCTGCCTGTATCTCATATGTTCACTTAATTCCTCTGCTGCAAGGACTTTACTTTCAGTCTTATCTCCTTTTGAATCTACTCTTTCTCATCTTAATGCTTGTGGAGGAGATTTTGCTGGGTGGAGCATTCTTCATTTGAGTTAGAATGGTGACATTTTTGCTATGTTTTGGGTAGAAGGAACATGATTCTTAAAGCACATGTGATTTGAGCACTCATTTGAAAGCAAATAAACCATTTGTTTACTCCCAAGGTTCTTTATATACTTTATCCAATGCCTCTTGTAGCACTAAGTTCTGAGAACAAGGATGACAACACTGATTGCCCCAAGCATCAGATACATGTCCCTGATACTTCCCTCTCTGCTTTCACTTCACTAACAGGTAGCACTGGAACAGGTTGCCCAGAGATGTTGTGGATGCCCCATCCCTGGAAGTGTTCAAGGCCAGGCTGGATGAGGCTTTGAGCAACCTGGTCTAGTGGAAGGTGTCCCTGCCCATGGCAGGGGGGTTGGAACTAGATGGTCTTTAAGGTCCCTTCCAACCCAAACCACTCTATGATTCTATGATTCTATGATTCTATGGCTTTGAATTTACACATGCAGAGAAGCAAAGCTTTCTAGCAGACGTGGAGGTCACCCTTTGCAAAGTAAATTAAATGGTTATGGAAGAATGCAAAGATGTGCACTCCTACCAGGCACAATTCTGGCCTGTGCTAGCTGGGAGTCTCCTGACTGTCAGACACAGCTGAGGTATTCAAGCACCAACAGTCTAGGAATCATTCCAGACACACGGCTTGGTCACCATCACCTTGTTAATACAGGATTTACTAAGTAAGGCTTTACTAGCATAGGGGTGAGCCATTCTGTAT
>NW_010264701.1:3077-19464 GCF_000690775.1 Eurypyga helias
GTTTGGTCTGCTTGTAAAGACATGGCTGGAAACTGCTTTCCACCTGGCCTACTAAGATCAATAGCCTTGTGATTCAACATGCTTGCGAATGCAACAGATGTCAATCTGTGCAAGCTGAGGAGCAAACAGAGTAGAGGCGTCCTTCTTCCCACATGCCAAATTGGCCATCACGTAGAATTATGTCACTGCTCCTCTTCCTCCTTTAGGTGGGTTTTGAAAGGAAAAGCCTCCTGCAGTTCAGTGCAGGATAGTTTAGATATCTGGTGTCCTCTCTGCAGGGTATCAGAAGCTTGATAAACAGAGATGCTTCAATGCCTCTGAAATCAAGTACTCGCACCCTAGAAGGCTCAGCAGTTGAAATCTTCTGCTCTCTGCATATCTTTTTGGAAGCTGTGTGTTAATCATATTGACATTGAGTTTGAATTAGTGAGCTCAGTGCATTAGGAGCTTGGAATTGCCATCAGAGGGAGTCCAGATTTCCATAAAACTCATATAAAACATTAATTGTAGGTGTCTATCTCACTCTGGAAGGACAGGCCTTGCATGTTAAGTACTGTACTATATAATTTCTGGCCCTAAGTGCAAAAACATTGTCATTTAAGGCCCTCATAAATCTGTGCTTCCTTGAAAAGAACCAGAAAAAATTCCTTGACAAATGTCTAAGACCAGTGCTAATACTTAAATTCTGTAATATTTGTGCATCCAGCACATAACAACATCCTTCATCAGGTATATAAACATAGCTAGAGTTGTGGGTGGGTGTGTAGGTGGAAGAAGTTGAAATCTAAATGCAGAATAATACAATTCCTGCTAGAGTCAACCACAAAGTTCGTGTTGATTACCTGTTGTGTTAATTTGGAAATCATTATAGCCTATTGATTAAATTTTAATTGTAAACTCAATTTGGTCCTTGCAATGTCATGTCTTTAATTTGTTTTCTTCAAAAGTCTATTTGTTTGCTCTTCTTTTTATTAATATCCAGGAGAAACTAATTCAGCCCAGCTTATGCTACTTTAGTCAAGTGACAACATGGATCATAATCTCTAAAGGCACAGGTAACCCCCTGATAAAAAAATCCTGCCCACTAGTTTCTCTTTCCAAATGAAATGGAAGTTCCCAGGAGTTTCTTTCTACTTGTTAAAAATAAACTACTCTTTTTACCATAAAGACAGTGTAAAATACAGTTTGTCAACGTTTTATTTCCATTTTGTAGCACCTGGAGGCTTTGTGAGTTATGCACAGTTTCTCAGCAACCTTGGCTGTTTTCAGATTAATATATTTTTAAAACATTTAAATGTGTTGGATCTGTAGACAATTACATTTTAAATCTAAGCATATGGTCCTATTGTGTTAAATCCTTCAATAATTCTTTGCATATTTCTTATCTTCGAGTTAATGTCACAAATGTTTTCACTTATTGCCATATTCCATATAAATATTCCCCCAAGTGTCGTTTTGATTGTATTTCACTTCCTGCTCTAACTCACAAAATCTATCTATAATTTTTCATGTCCCTTCTTATTTCAACAAATATCATCAGTAATGCACTCAGATTTCTTTTTTTTTCTTTAATATCTGTATTTTTAATTTTCATTACATGCCTTCTGAGAAGTAAACCAAATAGCTTATACAACATTTGGAGAAACATTACTGTGATTCATATCACATGTTTTTAACCTGAACAGAGCAATTATATAAATTTTTAAAAAGCAACTTTTGTTGAAGCAATTGTAACGAACACCATTTTCCTTATATTTGGCTTGGAATTCAGTGTACCTAACCTTAGCCCATTAGTGTAAAGTCTCTTTTCATTTACTGTAAGTACTGTAGCACTGGGTTCACTCCATTCTCTGACTCTTTGTGATTTTCTTCTGACTTCTTGCATGCCATTTGCACAGCATAATGCACTGAAAAAGATGTAGAATCATAGAATTACGAACGTTTTTGCTCAGCAGTAGGTACTAGGGAGGACATTCTTCTCCTTTAACAGCCACAGACCAGCTTTCAAATAAACCTGTCACAACACCAGTGTGCCGGGAATATTTCTGCATCAGCTAGCAGTCCCCTTTTGTGTTATCCAGCAAGTAACGGTGCTTCTGACCACTAGCTCTCTGGTTGTCAGCAAACCTATGCTTGTATACATCGAAGCGTTCACTGGACACTACTTGCTAGGTTCTGCCAGACAAAGCAGGTACACCAGCAGACCCCAGAGCTGCTGCACCATCTACAGCAGACCCCGAAAGCCCCCCGAGGGCTCAGCACAGCAGTGTGTTGTGTGTGCCATATGTAATGTACTGGAAGAGGCACGGCAAGCCCAGCTGGTTTCCAGCCACCGCATCCATAAGTGAGGAAAGGAGGCATCTGCAGTGACTTTCACAAAAACCCTTTTGCAAAACTCTACCTAATCAGCTTTGACTAGGAGTGGAGGATGATGTGACACTCAGCATGGGATTGATAGACCAGGTTGCAGATTTACTTGCTTATATACCATGTAAAAATAAAAACAAACACACCACAAAAACATCCAGTATTGGATATTGGGCATCACCCCTAGTTAGGAACTCCCAAATGGATTTCAGCAGAATCTGTACATCTCCACTGATTTTTTAAGGCTCTGGGTCCCTCAGTTATTTTGCAAATAATCCCAGCTCACATCCCACAACCTGCTCACACTTCCTACTGAGGGTTGGGCTTTGGCTGTCCACCAACATATCACCTCTCTAGTTGGGCTTCACACTTCAGTGTAGCAAACTGAAGACCAAGCTGCAAGCTAGACACTATCAGTAATACTATGAAAGAAAAAAAATGTTGTGGGCCTAAACTATTTCTGCTTTTGTTGTGTTGTGGAAATACCAACAACAGGATAGCTCTTAAGTTAGTTTCTCCTGCCAGATGACCCCTTCCTGGAGGAGTGGGAGGCAGCTTATTACCTGCAGATCTGGGAGTACAACAGATAATCTCAGGATGTCCCAGTGCAACCCAATATTCTCAGGTTGCCCAGAGAACTTGTGGATGCCCCATCCCTGGAAATGTTCAAGGCCAGGCTGGATGAGGGCAAGGCAAAGTGAGCAGAGAGTGATTCAGACCTAAATCTGACCACAGCCACACTGACATGACCAAGTGCTCCAGGCACTGTGAGCACGAGTGTGAAGCACAAAAATACTCTCCAAGATGAAGAACATGACAGAAGCACACAAATAACTGAGTGTATGGGGGTTTTGGAGTTTCTTTTGGCGGAGGGGGGGAGGTGTTTACCTGACAGTACACTTTGTGCAGGTGCAGCCACATTCCATGTGTGATGCTTTTGCAATAAGGTATTGAGTGTTCCCAGCCAGTAAAAATTTGTCTCTGACCTTTGCTGAGTGATCATTCTGGAAACAACAAAATGGATAGGCTACACCAGGGCTTTTTATCAGAATTCAGCTTTTGGCCCAAGGGTAATGAAGCTGGTATCTTACTTCAGTCATTTTGGACTTGAGCAATGTACGTACTAGAGCCTGGGAAAGAAGTAGAATGCAATGAGAAAGCTGAGGAAAAATCAGCAAATTTAATTCTCCAACCTCCTACCAACCTTTCCACTATTTGGAAAAGCATATTGATCAATTTGGAAGATGTTTCACGTTCAAGAAAACCATTTTACACAGTGTTATAGCACACAGTGTTATATGTAGGCAAATTTCATTCCTCTTACAAACTATATAGCATTTATTCTATTAAAAAACATGAAAAAAATAGGAGAAGAAACCATCTAACTCCAGGATTACACATTGTAGAATCCTTTTTCCTTGAAAATAACTAACAGAAAACCACTCCTGATGTTACTCTTCCGTGGTGCCTTGTCTGTATACCAATGAAACCTCAGCTTCCTTGACATCCCAGTTTCCCTGACATCCCAGTTTCCCTGACATGAGTTCCTGGATGCACTCAGCAGAAACCAAGTCAAGAACAATATTTGAATAATATGTGCCACTGTCTTGGAAAAAAATGTCTGAAGACTTCCAAAGTTTTGGTAAAGTGAACTGGCACAGTGTTAAAATATTGGCATTAAGATGACTAAGTTAGTGTGGTCCAGTAGATACATGATGAGCTAATAGCTGAAGGTATAAAAATTGATAATCTAGAAGGTGAGTCTTTGGGTGTCCTGTGCTACCAGAGGAAACACGTAACAGGAGTTCAAAGACAGCTGCAGACAAGTTGTTTTGGCCTTGTTTTTACTAAGGAATATACAGGTTCCTTAGGGGCTAGGAAGATGAAGAAATTGCTGGAGAGCAGGGTAACAAAAGTCTAGACCATAAAATACATAGGAAAAACTGCAGAGAAAAATGGCACTGAAATGATAGCACATCCACTAATCTGTTTTAAAGTCAAAATTTCCTCATTCTTTCAGGAATTTTCTGGATTTTTCCCCACAACAGAGTGTTTCACAGACATCCTTGCCCTTACAGCCTGTGTTAGGAGTTACCACCTACTGAGCTTCCAGGCAGGTCAGGTACTACAAGCTCTGTCCTGGCTGAGTGCGGGATAAAGCAAGTCAGCAGGAGCTCTGAGGCCAATGTCATCCTGGGACCAGGCTGTGCTCCTGATCTAGCCCATCTCACAGAAATACTGTCATCTCCTGTAAAGCCATAAGGGAGAACAGGGAGTTTGCAATGCTACATGGATTAGCAAGTCACGTTAAAGATTATGAGAATGTTTCTTTTTTAACACAGCCTGAAAAATGAGGTGAATAACTGGTTATTTTATTGGATGAGTAAATGGATGGATAGTTGATTATCCCTAAGAAGTACCTCAGAAACAAGAGATGGTCCAAAGCAATAATGTGTGCAGACAATACCCATAAATAAAATAGCAGAGCAGAAGGAGCTTTTGTAAATTAGCTGACACATACCCTACAAGTGCTTATGAAAGCACTGTAATGACAGAACAAGTAGATGCTCAGCCTCTCTGTGCACCAGGAAACCAAGGAGTCTTACAAACATGCCGTCGCCATGCAGTGGCTTTTCACAGCAAGATGTTTCCCTGCACGCAGTTAGTCCTTTATCACCCTAAAGCTACAACATGACAAATGCCTTCTTTCAGCGAGATGCATGCTTGTGAGTATTGACCAATTCCTCCATGTATCTGCTGCACTGAAAAGCTCCGTGGGTTTGTCCACGTCTCACACAGAGGAGATCCCCATGCCCAGCTCACCCCACTCCTGGCTACGATCCCTGATCGTGGATACCACTCTCACTTGCAGCAGTTGAATAAGCTGCCCCCTGCTAGCTGGAACGGGCAGCATTGCCGGCCGGAACCACGGCGGCTGGAGGTCTCTCACAGTCTCGGTGGGAAGGGTTTTCAGCCCCTCACACCATTTCCACTGCTTTTGTGGGCAGCATCCGTAGCCAACCACACTTCTACCAGGCAGCAGCTTTGAGATGTGTCCCACTGGGGGCAAGGAAAGGGCTGACAACAGCCGCGTGAATCATTCATCACAGAAAGCACGAGCGCTGCTTTTATTCCTCCTTTCAGGCTAGGTGACAGCTCTAATTCTCAAGCTCTACTTTTCTGTGATTCTGGTGAATTTTTATGCATATGACTGTCACAAACATTACTGCAAAGATCTATATTTGATGTTGAAAATCCAAGTCACAAAGGCCATGTGGGCCTGTCTCTTGTTCTTGCCAAGGACAGCATTTTATGTATTTTCGGGCATACAGGTGCATTAACGCCACATAGTTCACCTTTTTAACAAGCCCGTGTTCAAATTTAGTTTGATTAGACTAATTAACTGACAGTTTAAAGGGGCTTGCCTTGGATTTGTGTTTCACTGGCAGTGAGGAGCTGTCCTCTCCAGCTGAGTGTCCTGCAGCCCATTGAGGAGACTGCTGCCAGGCATCCAGCTTGACTCCAGGGAGCCCATCCTGAGAGATGCCTTGGCCTGAGGGAAGTGGAGAGAAAGCCATGCCCTCTGTGTCTCAGCAGCAGGCCGTGTCCTTTATATTAATGACCTTCCCAGACTGATGTTTCCTTCCAGTTTCTTATGCAAGTTACCCCTGAACCCCACATGCCGGTTTTTTCAGTCAATATAAGTACGAGGATGAACTGTGGGTGAAATTAACAGTCTGCTGATGAGTAGTTGTGTTCAATTTGCTATCCCATTGTAAGCAGTAGTCTTGTATAGTCACTTATATGAATTTTAGATCATTCCCTTTGTAATTCATGATCATTCCATGTTTGCCCATGCCACTCTGCACTTCACCGAGCAGCTTTGCGTGCAGTGTGAAGCTTTGGCGCTTACCAGTGCTTCACGGATGGAGGCCTCTGCCAGCACGGAACAGCAGTGCTGGAACAATTCATGTGTTCAGTGTCACCTCCAGACGGCTGCTGCAGTTGCATGCTGAAACGAAGGAAGGAGTAAGCCACTGTAAAAGACAGGACGAATATTTCTGAAGCATTATTCCTGAAAGAGTGATAGACTAAAACACAACTTCAAACACTGATATTTGGAATTGCAGGAATTGCACATTGGAGTTGCTGTTAAAGGGTCAATTGCACATAGGAATTAAAGTTCAGGAATCAAGCAGCAACTCGACCTGGAATGACTCAGACCATGAAGCAATGCCATATTTCCATTAAGATAAAATGCAATACATAAACCAGCAACATTTTCAACAGGGACTTCAGCTTTCTCTGACAACACCTGCAGCCAGTTACAAAGCACTACATCATAAACGTCCCAATGGCACTGTGTCTCTCACAGCTTTCTTGGATACACCACAAATTAATATGCATCTTGAACATGCAACAACTCACTTTTATATCCTGCTGCTTTCATTTTTAACTGAAAGCAAAACCAGTTTTGATTTTTTTTTCATGAATTGAGGTTTCAAAATCCTTTGATGGGGCAATCAATTAAGTTAGCCACTTCAGCATTCAGGGAAATCAGGTCATTCACTTGTTCCCTTGTCTGATGTTACAAAGGCCTTCTCTAGGATTGGTATTGGCTTTCATGGAAACAGCGACTTGGTAACCAGGCCTGCTGTGGCTGGTGAGCAGTCATTTGAGCATATTCTTGCTATCTCAAAAAAGAAAGGGTTCCCCACATGAAACTCCTGAAAATGATCAAAGACAAATTTTTCCCTCTCAGAAATCACTCGTGTATGTGCGATTTTCACCACTGTTTTATTCTACTTTCCTATTTACTTAAAGCACTGCTATATTTTGGGTTTCAAACAACTTGTACTAGATGAATAGAACTACAACTGAATGGAGCAAACATAGCTTTAAGAGGACTTTGCTGAGGCTATAGTGAAGCATATCATAGTGACAGGACAAGGGGTAACTGGTTTAAATTGAAAGTGGGTAGATTTACATTGGACATCAGGAAAAAATTCTTCACAGAGAGGGTGATGAGGCACTGGCACAGGTTGCCCAGAGAAGCTGTGGATGCCCCATCCCTGGGAGTGTTCAAGGCCAGGCTGGATGAGGCTTTGAGCAACCTGGTCTAGTGGAAGGTGTCCCTGCCCATGGCAGGGGGGTTGGAACTCGATGGTCTTTAAGGTCCCTTCCAACCCAAACCATTCTATGGTTCTATGATTCTTTGAAAACAAAACAGTCATTCTCCCTGCACATGGAAAGAGTTATTAAAAGGGTAAACCATAACACTGCAGACTGCATGATGTCATAACATGCCTTAGGACAGTCTTGTACTATCTGAGCAAGAAAAGTGCCTGATGACAGTACTCTAGAATGTGTCTTTTGCAAGGAGTGCTGACCTGAGAGCGCACTCATTAACTCAGAAAACTCCATAGTGCGAATGTCACCAGGTATGATTTTAACCACAGGTAAATCTTTTTTTATTCTGAAAGGTTACGGTTTGCTGGGAAAATAATCATGAGGCATTGCCTGCAAGTCTGCTAGCATATTGAAAATGTTATGGGTGGAGGGGAAGCTGATGGGATGAGTCAGAAGAAAACTGTCAAGTAAAACTTCTCTTTCCTAACAGGAGGTAGGTTGAATTAATGTGTAGGTGATGCAAATTTGAGAAAAAAAAAATCATTAGTTGTAAATCAACAATTTTGATGCTTTCTCTTTAAAACCTCTAACCAGTTCTAGTCACATCACAAGAACCTCACAGACAATGTTGTGTGAGAAAACATACTGAGAAAGCAGAATTAAATGAGAAAAAGCAACTAAAATCAACTGGCTCTGGTGAACAAGAAACCTTGCAGAAGACAATGTCCTGTCCACACCACTATTCCTACCAGGGTTATAGGCTCTACAGTGCTGCCTGAGTCAGGACTGCTTTTCTTCTCTGTGGTTCCTTATGGCTTCACAGTGGAGAATGAAGGAAACATCAGTTGTCTATTTTTGAAAGACTGAAACAGGAATTGAAACAATTTCTCCCTGTGACAGTTTAGCCAGTTTCCTGATGCCAGTCTCAATTAGCAAACAAACAGAATATCATTAGAAACGTATAGTTGTTCCTCACGACCTGATGAGAAACAGCAGCATCATTCAAACATCACTAGATGGATGCCAAAGAGGTAGAGGACTGGCTTGAAGTTCTAAGTTTCCATTTTCATTTTTTTAAAATCTCATCTTTGAGGTTCATTTCCTCAAAAGGAATCTCATGATTGAGAGATTCAGTATGAAATACCTAACATTCACAGCAGCATCCTTCCAACCATTTTATCAAAGCTCTTCCCCAATATGTCCCCTTATCCTCCTGAGCACTCTCTTACACTTTTACCTGGAAGGACACATCACAGTTCATTGTCTGCAAACAGTTCATCGCCTGATGCTCATCAACTACCTCCTGCCTGTGCAACACACTACCTCTACCACTCTCTGCACCTTGCTTTTTTTGCTTATCTTCTCTTGCAGGTGAGCTCTGTTCTGCCCCACTCTCTCTGTGCCTGGGAACGCTGGCAAAACCATTGTCCTTGCTGACATTCTGAGTGATGGATTCCTGTTCTCCACCTCCAATTGGCGCGATCTTTGCATCTGCATTGTCCAATTCAGGACACTGCATCACTTAAACCATCTTACTCTACCCTCTGTGCTAGCAGGAGACAGGGCTGAAGTCCTACCTGCTGAGCCTCCCAGCAGCTCTCTCTGCAATCTACATGGCCCATCGAGCAGGGAAAGGCTTCCTCTGCACGTTAGCTTTTCATGACTTCAGCTCGCACCTTTCCCTCATATCCAGGATTTAGTTGAAGAACTATTGACCTGAAAAGTCCTGTTGCTGTGTTCCTGGACACGGTCCTATGTTGGTATTTCGTGTCCCCCTCTGAACATCAGCTCTTAGTGTGCAAAAGTAGAGGTCGCTTCAATCCTCAGCAGCCTTTTTCCTTTGTTCTCTGCTCACATGTGGCTTTGGAAAGGGAAAAGCAAGATTACATAGAATCAAGAGAAATGTTGGTTGACATGAGACTCTAGCCAGACAAAAAAACACCTAAAAGGTCTGAGGTGTCTACAGAAATTCACTGTACACAGACTGCTTATTTCACCTTTGCAGAGATCAGCATTTAGCCCAAATATATTATCTAGCTTGTACTATGCAGTACTCAAAAAGGCAATTCGGTAAGTACATGGATGAAATCAGTCATAGTCAGGATCTTCTACACTGAGCTGTACGCCAGACTTCTACGTCAGGACAGCAAAATCAGCTATCCATAGCCTGCTGGTAATAGGTAGTGGCCATTTTTGTCACCGATGTGATGACAGGTAAGGAGAGGCACAGAGGTCTGGTAGTGGTTTCATCAGTCTCACCCCTACCACGGGCAAGGCTTTCTCTGTTACTGCTGTGAATGACACATCCCTGAGCTGAAGGCCTCAGGAAGGCCCCTCTGTGCGACCTGCGGCACAGTCCCGAAGGAGAGCGAGAAGAAAGGTAGGTTTGCTCCTTTGCAAATAGTGACCTGCAGCTGGGTGCCTCCCAGTCCTCTGAACAGAAAGCTTGCTGAGTATGTGCCAGGAATGGGATGCCAAAAAACACCAAGGACATTTACCAACATAATTTTGTCATGTATTCCCCACATAATTCTCCATGACCAATATATTGAGCTGTACTTTTCATTTGCATGTGCTGAATCTCAGTGCCATCCATCCCTCCTCTTGGGCTAGGAACCCTTCAAGTGCCTGGGTGGATAGTACGTAGAAAACAGAAACAGAAACAAACAGTGCCAAGCAAGACATACATGTAAATTTACGGCGGTGGCCAAGAGCCTTTAAACCTTTCCACCAACTCTGACTTCAATCACCTTCCAAGTTTCTATGTTGGCAGATGTGTGCATTTGCATCTGTGGTTTCAGAAAGTGCAGAAAATCTACAGTGCCACACAGCACTAAGAAGTGTAGGTGTGAATATACTAACATCCCTCTCACACCTTCATTTGCCTCCCGTATTCAACATAAAGAGCACCATTGGCTGGGATGGTAAATGTATCCCAGATACTACAGGTTGTTGAAATCAAATACTTTCTGGTATGAGTATTCCTCCTCATTGTAATTGTTCATTGCCTGGCGTAGATGTGAACGGCCGGTCAGCCTTTTAACGTTGGGTAGTTCATGACAGGCCTTTTTTTGAATCTTATGGAGAGAACCACCCATACACACTGCATTTTGTAGTCCCTATTTCTGGAGATTCTTACATTTCTTCTGTTAGCCCATTCTAAAGCATTCTGAAGCATTCTAGACAAACGTTATCAATAAAGTTTGGTGAGTTTTTATGCAGATGTGTTGTGGTCTTTTTGCATTTGTTTTTTCCATTTAAATCAAAATATGCCATGGAAGAATACAGTACCACCACTGCACAAAATGATGTATTAATGTTAGAGCAGTGTGTCTGTTCTGCATAAATGCAGGTAGTGGTGTAGCAGATCTTCTACATGTATGTGGTACCCTCTTTTGGAGGAAAAAAAGTTTTCATTAAGTGAGGGACACTATTAAGAGCTGCCATAACATGGGGCAGAAAAATAATAACTTTCCAGAATTATAATTAGGGCAAAGGGGTAATGAACTTTCTTTGAGAAACTGCTGTTTCAGAAACCACTCTTGGAGACAACCAAGCAACTGAGGTCAGCAGGTCAGGTCCATGCAGTGTTGTATTTGGATGTTCACACTTAGATGGCATTGTAACTAAAAATTAAACTGACAGCGTTGCTTCGTAATGCCAGTTGCAATATTATAACAGAAAACTGTTTAGAGACAGTCATCTCCCTTACAAAGGTAAGAGTATTATTAGATAAGAAACACCTCCTATAACCCAAAATTACCTTGTCAGAAATCAGTCATGAATCTAATAATATCTTACATCTAATAATGCCTCACACTCTTAGTAATCCAGAAGCCAGACAACTGTTACTATGGTTTAAATAATTGCCAACAACCTGACAGGTGACAGGAGGCTTGGGAAGACAAGCTCAGTGTCACACATAGGTGAGCTGGAGGTTTCTTTGCGAGAGCAGCTGCTGAGGTGTCCAGAAACGTAAGTATTGCTCCATGGCCATAAACATGCTATTGCCCTTCTCTTGATCTTACTGACATCCGACTGTCAGAGATGCTATTGTTGCTCCATTTTGTTCCTCTGTGAGAAATGCAAAGTAAGACCACTTCTTTATAATTCTTTATAAATCTGATTGCCTTTTGGGACACAGTAAGGAATTTTCATTTGCATTAAGGGATTAACAAGGAATTTAATCTAAAGTAAGGAATCGGTAAGAAATTTTAATTTACATTATTTTTAAAAACATTTTTTTAGGAAAACAAATGCTCATAGTACATGAGGAAATCTGATTTTATAAAATGACAGAATTGTCCAACCAGGTTACTCTAAATTTTGATGATATTAAATTCATCGAGTGTCAGACTAAAGGATAAACAGATGCTTTTTGAAAAAGTACTTGGCATAATAAAACAGTGTTGTAAGCAGCAAGCTTCACGCCAGTATCATAATATATTTTCTACATATTAGGTGAAAAAAATAAACATTTAACTTAGCAACGGGGTTTTCATAAATATTTCTCCACTGCAATAAAATTTGTGGTAATTTGGCCAAGAAAATCCTTTCAGTATCAGCATATTAAAATTTTAATTATAGATTTTATAGGGCACTTTGAGTCACAGAAATTATTGCCTAAAAGATTACATCTCTGGGAAAAGTTCTTTCCAATAGAAACACTGTGTATAACAATATACAGGTAGAAGCCAGAGTATTTCATTTACATTAATTTTCCAAAATTAAGACTTTCTAGGTCCTGCACAATTTCTTTTAAAATAATTAATAGTTTTCTTATTCGAGGTAATTCCTGAGGCATTACAGAAAAGTTAATAGATGGTTCTTACTGTAATTAACTCATGAATAGTAATTTGCTTGTGAAAAGTTCTTTAATAAAACAACATATTTTTTCTAATAATGCATAGAGGACTGATTAGAATGTAATCAAAATAAGAAACTGAAACAGAAAAAATATTGCTATGAAGAAATTAAATTTTCAAAATTGCCAGCCTGTTAGAAAATGAGTATTAAAGAATATATTATTTTGTTCTGTAGACACCCTGTTGCAGAAGAGTGGAATATGCAGTATTTTAATGATGTACTGAATTTTACTAAATCCTCTACTTAAAAATAATTATTTTTAAATCACTATGTTTTGCTGTTGCCAAAGGATATTTTACTCATGTAAAGTTTTTATTTTATTTAATATTAAATTTTATTATGCTTCCAACATTTGGTTTAAGACAATGTGATTAATAAAAACCACACAATGACTCAACTTTTCATTACACAGATTAATATATTGCTTTCATTGTTGCAAGTTCGACTAGAAGAAGCAGAAATTGGAAATTATTTATTACCACAGCATCCTATCCTTACTTATTTTGAACTGTTATTAAAAAACATAAACATCCACCTTACCATTCCTTCAAATTGCTTTTTCCATAAACTCCCTACCAACAGTAGACGATAAGGCTTGAACCAATTTTGCCATGAATTATCTTGGTTTAACAGCAAACTCTTTGCTCCCTTTAGCCAAACCAGACTAGTTCACACTACTCCAGAGAAGGGTTGATCTGAAGATGACCAGGCACTCCAATGCAGTGCAGCCTCCAGGTTCTAGCTCAAAAGTCTTGGATAACCACAGGTACTAGCAAAAGTTGTGGGGAAGGAGGTATGTGCCGGAGAGATTTTTCCTGTGTGGACAAGTCCTCACAGCCCTCCCACAAATGTGTTCCAAGCAGCACAGTACCATGAAGACTGATCAGCTCCTGTCGTACCCTCTCCTCTGAAATGTGTCTACATATGTTCAGTAGAGCAGCTTTGGGAATGTCACAGGGCACATTTACATCTGGTAAACACACGTGTTTCCATGGAAAACATCTGTAATGTAAAATGGCTGTTGATTACAGGCTGTTTAGGCGTCACTAGGTATGTACTCTACAATTCCCAGAACAGATACAGGACTCCACTCCAAAAGACTGGAAAACATCTCTTGAGTGTCAATACTGTTGATATCTGAATGGCAGGTTAACCTTCAAAAAGTGCCCTTAGTGTTTCGTGCGAATAAAGGGATACTGTACAAAAAGATGGTATTTTAGTGCCCTCTAACGGCTGGTACTAAAGAGCTCACTGGTTTTGTATTTACTCCCCCAAAAGCTCTTTCCAACAGACCACTGAGACACAAAGCCTTCTAGCCAGAAGGAAACTGCACACAATTATCCCCACTTGCCAAGACTTGTGAAAAGTAATTACACAGCATCCTGGGCATGTTGGAGAGACAAACCTGGCATGCTGTTGGGTGGAAAGACGGTTATTCCAACCAGAGCCGTAACTTTGTAACTGATGCTAGTTAGCCAAATGGCGTCTAAAACATTAGTGACTGAAATTTCAACACCTGAATAAGCCTTATCAGTCTGAATTGATAAGCCCAGGAGGATCTGCTGGTGTAGCTGAGAGAACAGGTGTTTTCAACAGCAGTTTCAGACTTAATGTATTATTTCCTAGTGACCCGATGAGTGACAAATTTAAGGATAAAATATTTAAATCCAGACTTTTAAGCCTTTTCTTTTTATGAGGAGCTGCTGTTCACAGGAGCTGTAGGACCTCTTCAGTGAGTAACAGCTTCTCAGTGTCGTGAAGGGGTTTACAGCCCAGACCTCAGTAACGGTAACAATGCAGGCCGGAGGTCACTTGAGCGGGTCTTCGGTTACAATGAAAAAGCCCAGCTGTTCTAAACATGACAGTCAATCACATTTAAGTGTCATATGACTACTGAGCATAAATTATAGTGTGACTCACTTTTCAACCAGCGGAGGGAATAACCTGGTAAAGGGTCTGTTCATTTCAAAAGGAGAGTTCAGGGATGTTGTTTGCCTGTGGAGCACCACGGGTGAAGTTTGTCACCATAGCAAATACAGTGACCCTAAAGCAAGCACATTTTAGATTAATGTGCAAACCTGATGACTAGGGCCATTTTTTGTAGATGTTATACATTTCACAAGCAGACAGTATCTAATTTGCATGGTTGCTTTAATCCTGCTCACACTCACACCATTACATGAATGTTTCATGAGGACAATCCACAGCATTTTCAAAGTTTTCTTGCAGTTCATGAAAATTCTTTTCAACCTGTAATTTGAATCTATCAAGTTGTTTTTTGTCCAGTGAAAATTTAGTATAAACCCATGTCTTTCTTTTCCCAACTAGAAAAAACATATTGGTAGAAAAGGGTGGTTATGAGAACATAGATCTGAGCACCAGTAAATAATTTTGTGCATGTTTTAGTGTGTGTCTTCACTGAAACAGGATCCAGAAATGGATTTCCAAACACTTTTACTAATTCTAATTGCTTAAGATTAATTTGACTCACTTGGTTGTTTTCTTTCTTTTCATCTCTTCATTCTTAAGCGATATATGAACTTAACAGCTGTACGTCCACTGAGCTCTTCATCAATAATATTTCAGTGAATGTGAAGCTAAGTAAAGCAAACTGGCCTGTCTGCTCTCACAGTGACCTGGGAGCAGTAATAATAGGATCAAAAGAATATATTCTGTTATCATTCAAAATGTGACTTAACTGCATGTGTTACAACAGCTCCAAGCAGTATTCAGTCAACAAGAGGCTTTCACTAAACCAGCTTTAGCCAGGGCTGAAAGCTGTGGATCTGTCTCATTGCAAAGGAGAGCTTTTGCACAGCTTGAGCATTTGCAGAGAATATTTCAGTTTTTCTGCTTTAAACAAAACTGTTCTTACAACCGCAGTCACTGAAAGAGACAACATTCCCTGCTTGCACGTCCAAGTTTGCAAACAATTTATAGGCCGGTTTCATTAAAGCATATTGAATAACAGTGACGTACTCAAGAACTGTGCACCTGCTGGGTGAACCTAGCCAATCCTCAGAATATGTGATATGGTTTCGTTGATTTTTGCCACTCAAATTTGTGGTGAGAAATAGGGGAAATTTAGTAGTAAGTAGAGACGGATCAACTCCATCATAGACAGAAATTTGAAGATTGAATTTATCACATGGTGAATAAAAAACTGCTTTTATGGCATTATTGCTTTGAAGGAGAAACTTCCACTTTTATCTGTATCTATTCATCAGCCAAAGTGCTGTCTGTGGGGTAGTAAATCATGAGTCTTACGGACCTGCTCCACAGAATACTGCAGACATTGCTGAGAATGGATGTGGATACCCAGCAGATGACGCCGTTGTTTGTGTGTCAGCGTTACTGGAAAGCATGTCGGGAACAACTGCAGCAATCAGAGCAGTAAATGCACTATGCTTGATAAAAGAGAAAACTAAGACAAGTTTAAATTATTTGAGAGACTCAAAGAGAAAACTAAAAGACCAAGACCTTTCTGTTTGGATAATAGCTGGTCTCTGGTCTTCAACAGCAATTATCTGAATGCTGAGAGCAGAGGGAGACTCAGGATTCACTGTCAGCTCCGCTACCCCCCATGCATTCTGTTGCAGCTTTGCTCCTCTTGAGAGGTCATGGCCACACTCAGTTCTTCAAAAGGGATTGTCAGGCCATACTCAACATACGCATGTACTTTGAAAACATGCTTTTTCTGTCCCTGAATGGATACAGAAAGAAAGCTTTTTCCACTCTAACCTTTGTGCAATACCTGATACATGGGAAAAATGAGTTAGAACTAAAAAAAAACTGGCACTATCACAAGGACTTCGATGAAAACAGCAAACTGTCAGGGTCTAATGGTAACATTGTTCAAAATCCTGACATACAAAGATCTACAGTTTAACTAGACTAAACTACCTATTTTTATCCACACAGTGAGTCCCAACAAAACCATTCAGAAAAGCTAGTCTAAACCTTTGTCCATTTTTACATTTTGTAGGAAGAGGATGTAAACAAACACAAGGACAGGCTGGGCAGA
>NW_010264702.1:0-19679 GCF_000690775.1 Eurypyga helias
CAAGCATTGGAATGAGCTGCCCAGGAATGTGGTTGAGTTACCATCCCTGGAGGTATTTAAAAGACATATAGATGTGGTGGCTAGGGACATGGTTTAATGGTAGACTTGGCAGTGTTAGGTTAATGGTTGATTATCTTCAAGGTCTTTTCCAATCTAAATGATTCGATCTTGTGACTCCATGATTAAGCATCATCCTAAGTGCTTGGTGATTCTTTCCTTTTTCCTGCCTCCTCTTTTTTAGTATATGTGAGGTAGACCACTTGAAATATTATTGCCGTTGCATGGAAAAGGTAGTCCAACAGGATATATGCAGCATGCCAAGGCTTTCCTGTTGTCTCCTTTTAGGACCAGCATTCTACCTTCTGTTCTCTGTCCCCTTCTGACACTGTGGGAAACACCAACTATTATCAATGCTCAGCTAGGTTTCTCAACATCATTCACTATTTTATATGCCTCTCTCACAGTTGATTACATCCTTTTTGCAGTTGCTATCCTGAGAGATAGATCCAGCATGAGTTTCTGCCAGCTGACTATAGTTGGCAGAGATTCAGGTGGCAAAAAGTCATCTGAAGGGGAACAGCACCAGTGAAATAAGACAGAGGAGGTGAGCAGGGCTTGGCGGAAACAGGACGTAACCAGGGCAGGTGAGGATGCACTGATTCAGCATTTCCTCCCTACAGCCTGTGCAGGCTGGGTTCTTCTCTGCATCTGGAGCTGCCCACGTCCTTTAGGATCTCCAGGGTGTTGAAGAAGGAAAGACAGCGAAAATGCAGCCTTTTTGCCCTTGTGATGAATCCTCTGCAATGTACAGCCAGCTTACTGCAGTGAGATTTATTCAGTACTTGCAAATCGGCATAGCATCAGCAAGCACTAAGATTTGTCAAACACTTTCCTCTCTGGGAATTATTGTGACTATTCTTAAGACAGAGTCTAAAACCTCCATAATCTGTAGCAGATCCTTTGTGTATTTGTGTAAGTTGAAGTCCTAGGAAATGCTTTTTTGCTAGCTTCTTATTAAGCTGTTCAGATTTGATTGACTTCTAACAAATGAAGAACAGACATCGCCTGTCAGTAGTCTCTATGATGTAGTTGGGGTTCAGCTGAAAACCTTCCCAGCCCCCTGGCCAGAATTTGGAGTTTGTTTCATGGTTGATTTTAATTCAGACATTTTTTAAATTTTGAGAATTTAATCTTGGAACACTCACTAATGCTTTCCCATGTAATGTCGTTGATGAAGTAGCAGCATATTAAACACTCTAAATCCAGGTATTCTAAAGCTAGTCACAGAAATCTGTACTGAAGTGCTAAAAACTGTCACTTGTGAACAAATGTTTTGTGTGCATGAGTATCTAATGACCACGGTAAGTACCCAACTGGTTTTTGGGGTTTTTTATGATTCTTTTTCCCCCTGAAAGTTTTGTAGACATACAGAGCTAAGGTGCTGATTTATATAATCTAAAAATTAGCAGAAGGTGACTTCATTGGCAAGCCTTGAAATGAGGATAAGAGGACAAGTTAAAACTGTATAATTACTTTTGACACTAAGGTGATTAAAAACTCATCAAGTCTTTAAGCTTCAGCTATTACATTGCTATCCTAAGCCAAAGATACCTGACTTTAAGCAAGTTCAGAGAAGGTAAGAAGCATGGGTCAGACTGACTTTTCTTACATGAATAACTAAATATCATATGATTGGTCCTACAGACTGACTCTGAGTCCTATTTCATATAATGGTATGCATAAAAATCTGAAATTAAATCAGTTGACCTAATGTTAGCATGTGATTTAGCAACTGATACCTTAAACCATCCGCTTGTCACTGCTTGAATCAGCTAAGGTGCATCTCTTCTGAACGTTTATGAGCATTCACTATGTGTGTGCGCATTGGGTAATTGCATGAACAGGCTGGCATAGAAGAGGCAACTGACCTGAATGAGAAAAGCCATTCTGCTCTGCCCATGGCTACAACTTTGACACTGGGTGCCTTTAAACAAGCAGTTGTAAATGCAGCCACATATCCCAATTTGATAGTCCAGCTCTATGCCTTTTAAAGTCCCAGCTTAATTTAATAAATTCTGTGTTTTGAGTAAAACAATCTCAGTTTAAATCTGGATATGGTTCTTGTGAATCATATTTATTTTCTTGAGCAATACAGAGTTCTGCTTTCTTTAGGTAGAAGTCCCTGGTTTACTTTACATTTGGGGAAGGGAAAGGTGAGAAGAAGAAAGAAGGCAGGCAAAGTGAAAGGGAATTTTAGGGTTTTTTTTCTACAGTGCTTACTAAAGTTTTTTCTTCTTCTGTTTTAAATAAGATCCAAGGTTCTGTACTCAGTGCTTGTTCACCGTCTAGCTTCAGGTAACCATCTACTTAGCAGTAATATGTAAGTTAAAATCCTTACTATTGGTTTACTGTAACTTAAATACTGAAATCCTCTCCTACGGCCACTTGCAGCCTTTCTACATGATGAATCTGGAGCATAGGGTACTGAGATCTGTGACCTTCAGTGAGTAAGATGTACTGGCCCCATTGCAGCACCTGGCAGAGCTTCCACAGACTGTGATGGTGGTAACTTTTATTCCTATGAATGTTTAAAAGAACTTGGGTTTAAGTGTATTGAGACTAGGATTTCCACTTTTCAGCTTCCTGCCAACCATATAAAGCCTACCCATCGAGTAGGCAAGGGTTGTAACATGGGATTGTTTTGGGATATTCACTGAAAAGAAGTCTAAGGCATTCTATTTGGGTAAAATCCAAGGTATGCACAAAGAGAACTAGATAAAATAACACCTTACTTTGATTTTTTGTTCCTTCACTAAGCTCGTTAGGCTTATTTCTGAAATCTCTCTAACTGAGTTTGTTGGTTTTGATTTTAGTTATTCATCAACCTAACTTGCCATAAATTTCAAATAAATGCAGAACACTTCTATTCCAAGTACATTACTAACACTCCTTAGGATACTGATTTTTAGAAATTATCTAAACCTTCTTAAGTTAACTAGACTGACTTCAGTGGCTGCCTTTGAAAGGCATCTTGTTTTTCTTCATTTCAGCCTAACAGAAAACCACAGACCTTAAGCTTAAGTCTCTTGCAAAGATTTGAGGGCCCTGCGCATCAAGAAAACTATCATCACCTTTAATTTACTTCCGGACTGATAAGCAGTGACTCACTGATAGGTATAAAATTGCAGAGTCCAGGTGCCACTTTTGAAGACAGACGTAAGAGAGAGTAGCAGAAGTCCTTCACTGTAAAAACTCTTGAGACAATTTAGCAAAACCCTATCTGGGCTCATGTTCTACAATAATTAGAGACACTATATTGCTTTCACTGCTACACTGCCCAGACACCCAACATCATGAACTTTCATTATTCCCATAAAAGCTGATTTAAAAACAAACAAACAAACAAACAAAAAGAACAAAAAACTTTTTAGTTATTATAGTTGGAAAAAGTTTAGCAAGCAGAATAGAGATGTGAACCTACTCTGTAGAAGGGGGTGTGAAATCTGGTTAAGATTTTATCTGCTGTTTCTTGACAGCCTACGTTTCTCATGTTAGGAGAAGGGGGTGAGCAGTCCAGTTGGCTAATTGTTTCAGGCTATTGAACCTGTGACACGGGAACTTCAACTACAGCAGCAACTCCTAGACCTGCAGGCAGTCAGCTCTCCAATTCTGGTTTTGGAATATGCAGTCTAATAAATGGTTCAAGTTACTAGCCATCTTTCATTAGCAAGAATATTTTGTATCAAATACTTAGAGCCTTTTTATAGATTCTGCTCTTCATTTGGCTGTCATGCTGACTGTTATTTTAAAGGAAAGCACGAGGAGATTCACCGCATAGCTGGTGAGGCATCATCTCTTGCATGAATTACTTCAGAAGCCTGTTTCTCAAGAATTCACCTTCCCAGACAAGGAAAGAAAGATGTCAGGCTTAATCACTAATGGTCTTACCTCACTGAGAAAAAGAGATGTGTGAAAACGATATTGAAGACTGTTTCTTCATAGCATGTAGGCATATTTTTGGATACTTCCTGAAATAAAATGTTTTAAGACTTCTAGTACAGGTGGAGCAAACTTGAGTCCATGATCATCAATACAGGCAGGAGGATGGAGAAACTCTTGTGCAGTGTCATGTTATACAGGAGAACCAACAAATACTTTGGTTAATTCTCTAAAAAAATCAATGAACTGTCTCATGAGTAACCTTTTTCTAATTGTGATAAAAACATAATAAGGAATTTACCCCGGATACTTTTGAATAAGAGAATATACTAGAAAGCATTGTTTTCATCTTGCAGAACCATAATAAATTCATGTTTTTTAAAAAAAATAGAACGTGTAATTACAAGAATTTTTTTTAGTAGTAATTACTCCAGAAATATCTGTGATGAAGAGATGGCATGGAATTTCCATCTCTTTCTGATCCTGAGGGAACTAATATGCAACCGCTTTCATGATTTAAGATATTTACATTATCTTTACAGAAAGTGTGTCTTTTCTTTAAAGAAATCACTACCATTTTTGCCTTGGACCAGCTTTTAAGTGCTGTCTCAAATTTAAGGATTGTATAAACAATCTAAATACTAAATGTTTCTACAAGGGAAAAATGATACTTTAGAATATTTTGCTGTGCAGTGTGTAATATCCAAATTGCATAACGAAACTCACTGTAAAAAATAGGTAAATAGTTTAATTTGCCTTCAAATGCCATGATGTAAACAGCAACACCACAACTCAATTTTTCACTGCCATAGTTTAAAATACTATTTTAATTTTATTACTGTTAATCCAGGAGACAATCCAGGCATTTAAGTATTTAGTATCACCAAAATGTCAATAAAATGTTTAAATTTCTGTTTTTAAAACTGTGGATGCATTTCTGCCTTAAAATTCTGTTCATATTCCAGTCTCAAACATTTCTTCTAGGCTGTAAGTTGACTGGCAGGTTAAGCTCAGAAACAATTGGGTACTAATCATGTGTGGAAAAAAGCAATTTAAAAAATCCGTTTCACAGTGTTATATCCCATTCTGTACAGATAAAGAATTCGATTATTTCAGATGTGTTTTTCACTTTTCTTTTATTACGTTAACGTATGTGCAAAATGTATTTCATTATTTTTTCTCTTTATAGTATAATTATCTTCTACAAATTAAATTATATGGTACAAATTATCATCTAGTTGTTTTTATACATTGATGCAGCTCCATCACATTCCCTTTCAAGTAAATGACAATGTTTCTTTCAACATGAATTTCGTTTTAGGAATGCCTACATACTAAGCATGCTCAGTATTTTTGAGGCTTGCTGAATGCTCTCAACTCCTCTGGGTTGTAAGAAAAGTGATGTTCTTCAGGCCTTTGTCAGGGAGAATATGACAAATTACTCATCAATTATATATTCTCATGTCTTTCAATATTAAAACTAAGAAAAAAATTTCCTATCTTCAAAAGTTCGAGGTCCCAATTAATAACTTGTTTAACTTTTATTAAAGTTTCAGTTCTGAGCACTCATCCACATCTCACAGACTTTGCTGCTGTAACTATACTCACTGATCTTTAGGACTTGACTGTCCCAAATCACTTCTTTGAAGATAAGAATTTTTCTTGGCTTGTCCTTTTTTCCTTCTCACAAATTTTACTGCAAGATAAATTTTCCCTCCCATGAAGGTCCCTCAAAGTATGCACAAATAAAGCATGGATTCTCAAGTGTGTGTGTGTGGACTTGTATCTGAAAGAGCATGTGTATGTGTACCATATTATGTAAAAATTTTCTAAGAAGCCTCCACTCTTATAATGACATTATAGAACACAGATTTCATATTTATTTTCTTTTTCTTTCCCTTTCTTTCCACTCCATTAAAGGTTCTTTCCATGATGGTTGTCTTCAGTAGAGGCAAAAAACTTGTTTTTTCTAACCATTTCTCACACCAGGGCATTCTAATTTTCGAGGTGATAGGTATTTCCTTTATCAGAACAAAGATCTTTTCTTTGCCTCATTATCACTTCTTGAAGTTAATATTCGCAGCTGAAGGGACAGAGGTGGTGCACATTTTTGACAAGGAGTTCAGTTCTGGTTATTCTTTTACATAACTGTGAAATAGGAAGGATGTGCTTTGTTTTCAGTGCTTGCTCATAGCTGCTTGCCTTCCACTTAACATTAATTCACAAACTCAAAAGGCATGTTCTGAAAGTTGGTGTTGATGTGTGTCCAAAAACTGGGATTCGGTGCACTGGGGTGATTGTTCCATAGAAGAGTTTCCACGCAATTTGTTTTCTATGTAATGCACCAAACATGAGCCTTGAGACAGAGGAAATCTTTTTATATGCCAGCTTTTGGTAAAGGGGTTATGATCAAGTGAGGAAGAATGTGAGACAGCTGGAGTTTGCATTGTGTCCTAGTTTAATTTGTACTCGATGACTGGAGTTTCATATTCCATGTGTTCTGGTGTTAACTTTCCTTCCTCAGGATAAGCAGAATGACTGGAAAAATAGCATGACTTTATCACACAACTTTCAAGATGTCACAGAAACATATTCCATGACAGTTCTGGGTTCCTGTTTAACACAAGTGTTAATTCTGTTAAAGAAATTAGCAAAGCTTAGGGCTGCAAATCAGATACAGAATTTTGCATTTGTTTGTTTCAAATTCTCTCCTCCCTCAGAAGTGTCTCCTGGCGATGTGCTCTGCTGCCGTTTTCCTAGAGGTAGGACATAGGAATCGTAAATCATCTCCAGGATACATCACTTACTTGAAAGTGTTAATTGCCTTTAAGATCCACGCGGAATCTCATTTTCCTTCATGGCAGTGCAGTATACGTCATGTTGCCTGCCCTAAACCAGAATTGCCAGTTTGGGCTAAATGGCCATTTGCTGGGAGTGGTTAAACTGAAACACCTTTTTTTCACTTCCTTGCCTCAATCCTGCCTGCAAAGTACCAAAGTAATGTTACTCCTTTTTAGGCTTTTCGCTGAACAGTTGGTCAATCCTGAGCTTCTTATGGCTTTCAGTTTTTCAGTCCTCACTGTCTCAAAGTGTTTGACGTAGAGGGAGTTTGCCTCTCTGCGCAATTTGTATGAAGTGAACATCGTGATCGGCAGCCCAGCTGCTGTGTGTCAGGCCTTGGAACGCAACCGTTCCTGTCCAAGAAACTGGCAAGAATGCAAGACTCCTGCATCATTGCAGTGTGAATTTATTTGATCACTAAGATGCTTTAATTCAAGTGGTTCAAAAAGCTATCCCAGCTGCATTCATAGGATCGGACATCTGTGGTGTTTTACTGCCTTTCCATTCTGTGCATGCTCCATCTGACACTTCTTTTTGTTCTTTTTCCCATTCATGCAGTCACCTAATGCTGGCGACAAGGATGACCAAACACTGACGGTAGGCAGCAATTAGTATGTGTCTGAGCATTTATTTCTCAGGAGCGTGCTGAGACAAGACTTATTTTGGTTAGGCACACATCAGCATTTTTCTAAATTGCTGGGATTTCTTTCCCCCTCCTATGCTGCTATAGAATTTAAATAATTTATTTCCAAGATAAAGCAGTGAATTAATGTTCTTGTTCGATTTCTAACATTTTTCATTTAGTATTTGCATGACACCAAAGATTAATCCATGTGCCATGCATTATTGCAGAATACTGTTTTCTTCAGGATTGTTTTTTCCCTATTAATTGGACCTCAGGGTCTTATTAGTCAGCAGTCTGTTGGCTGTGATGATCCTTTTTATCGAAACAAGCAGACAGCCATCCATACAGCAGTCTTACTCTACGGGTTATAATAAATTCATCGATTATTGTACTAAACAATGGCATGGGGAGAAGAACCTCAGAATATGTTTTGAATTTCTTTAAAAACACATAAAAGATGCTTGTATGTTAGCTTCATCGCTGTGGGTGCCTGCACTGCCTTACCACACTTGCAGTCTGGTTTTGCAGTCAGTACTTAATGGGTTGAACCAAAGCGAGGAGTATGTTTCACTCTAACAGTTTTAGGATTTTGCCATGAAAACCAGTAGTTTTGCTCCATAATTTTGATAATATGCTTATCTTTGATGTACTGAGGCAGTAGAAATTAGAACTTACTTCAGGGATTCAACCACAAGGTTCTACAAAAAAACAAATTATAGATTCCTCCTTATGCAAGTATGAGAGTTTTATTTTCTTAACATTTTAAGAGTTTTCACAGAGGATTCTTTTTCTCTGGTCTTTTCAAGAGCCATGGGAGACTTATGACTAATCTGGTGTTCCACCCCCTTTAGAGAAATTGTCTATACATATGGCAATGTTTAATACAGTGTATAGTTTAATATAATCTCCTATAGGTGATGGTTGAAAATGTTTCACTGTGTAGTGAGATGTGAGATGAATTTTTAGTTTTTCAGACCTGTTACCACATAAACAAGAAAAAAACCCTAAATTCTTTCCCTTATTTTTCCACCTAGACCAAGCCACGGCTCCAGCGGGGAGGAAGCTCTGCATCTCTCCACAACAGTCTAATGAGGAACAGCATCTTCCAGCTCATGATTCACACACTTGACCCACTTGCTGAAGGTATTCCTATTAATCTTTTTCATTTTCTGTAGCAAAAGCAAACAAATACCTTCCTTTTCCCTTCTCCCCATGAAAATGTTTATTGCATTTCTACTGCTTTCACCAGTCTTCTCTGAATGTGTCTGATTTTTCTGAGAGTTTTGCATTCTTATGGCATGGTATATATACTCCCACCAAGACTTGCAACTTAGGAAATGTGTTCATTGTGGTGCTAACTTAAACTGATCATTTGGTTTATGCGTAACATAACTACTGTTTTACTTTGCCGCTGGCTTCAGCAACAATTTAAAACTTACAACATTTCTAAACTCTTGTACTCTTGTAGAGGCATTTTTGTTTTCTTTCCTGGTTTTGATTTTGGTGCATCAGAAAAATAAAGCAGATATGGTGAGTAATTTGTCATATGGAATATAGAAAAGAATGAGACTTTGCTGATTTGACTTTGGAGGGTTTAATGCTGCCATTACAAAAAATACAACAAATATCCCTCTGTGTTACATTCATGTTAACAGTTTTCTTGCTTTATCCAAGTGTGTTGTAATTTATTTTTTTCTTTAGGAAGACCATGATTGCTTTGTTCTGAGAAGTTGGCAGGAAAACCATAATTGCTTTGCATTTGTGGTGTGATTTGTATCTCATCTTACAGTAGATATCAAAAAAAATTCAAGGCCAGCTGTTTATTTGGTGAATGTGTATCGGTAGGACTTTTCTTGCTGTGGTAATAAATGTCTTGAGAAATAGCACTTGTGAAGGAAGTGTGAAGGACTAAGCAGACCTAAAATATTTGCAAACTTCAGTGACAAAATGAGACCTTCCAAACTTCAGTGAACAGAAAGTGTATGTAGCACTTCCTTGCATTTAAATTCTTTTATGTTTCTCGTTGTGGTATTGTGTATAGCTTTTTAAATTGCTCTGTATCTCCTGGACATGGCAAATCTACGTTTCCATTTCCCTCTTCAAAAGCTGAAGCTGATGCTCACTTTGTCAGCACAAGGGCAATTTTGGCCCTTCCAATCTCCACATCATTATTTCTACTCTGATCGTTATTCACATCGCTTCTCTCTTTGTTTAATGCTGCACTATACACTGCCAAAGTTTGTTGTCTATTAGAGTGAAGTCATCAATAGCCTGTGGCCAATGTATTCCCATTCAATGACATAAGAAATTTATTACTGTTATGCATTTGGCTTCCTTTATTTGCATCACTACAGCAGGTAAGCAGACTTTCTAACCATTATAACCAGTAAGTCTTATCTTTACCCAACTGGTAGCCAAGCTTTTCACTCTGCTAGAAGAGGGAAATACTTCCAATCTCAATTTTTCACTTTTTAATGAAAAATTGTAATTTTTCATTACAATCCTTTGCAGTCCTCCCTTAAAGCAAAGCTCCTGGGCTGCAGATGCATCTGTGATGTCTCAAATAGTGCTAGCACAAACAAAAATAACAATCATCTGAAGCAGTAAATAGAATTAATCAAATAATTTTGAAAAACACGAGAGAACAGAAGCACGTTGGGAAGAGCCTATTAGCAGGAACAGAACCTTTACGAGGGATTGAAGACCACAGAAAAGGTAGAAATGTTGACTGGAATGCAATACGGACATAATAAAGATTCAGAAATAAGATCAGGTTTTGGGAATTTTTCTGTTCCTCAAGCTTAATTGGCTTGTTTCCCAGAATAAGTTTGTCCAGTGTTCAGACCTTTTCTCACTGCTTTTCCCCACGAGCAAGCTTGTGCCATGTAATGTGATCCAGAGACTTTCCCCATTCACAGTAGCACAGGAAAAAAGGGTCTTGAAATCTGAAACCCCTCTTGGGAGACATGGAAGCCCAGCACTTTTGAAAATTAGGTATTATAATTAATTTTATCAGGTAACTCAATGCTGTTCTTCATTATGTCAGTAAAACACTGATGCTCAATGTGGATTGATAGAAATGGTTGCAATGGATAAATCTTACTTAAATTACTCCAGTAAAATGTTATTCAGGGTTTCTTTGCTCATAGTACTTTACTGTTTGTTTGGGTTGTTTTCTTCTCCTAACTCTTACATTTCCTGGAATTAGTGTTCTTCAAAAAATTGAATATATAGGTCTTGTGGTCTTTAAATAAGTGCAAGGCAGTAACCACCTGTATGTTTCATTAAAACCAACACACTGAGTTAATATTTACAAGGGGAAAAAAAATCTACCTCCATTTGCAGTAGATTAAAATACAAAAGATTGTATTTTAATGCACAACTTTCTTGAAGATGTGGCTAAGAAGACACTGGAAAATAGCCTGTGTATGTGCAGATATCTAAGCTGGTGCTAGTGTCAAAGGACCTAATATTTTAAATTTCCAATGACTTCACAGAAGTGTAATTAATGAGAGCATGAAAGTGCCAATATAGGAGTGCAATTCAATAAATATTTTTTCATGTGGAACTCTAATTTTAGTTTTCTGCAAGTACGCCCAGATGTGTAGGAGAAATGTGAAAAAATCCACCCATTTTTCTGTCACACATTATGGTCTTTAACCTTTTCTGAGATTCCACCTCATTTGTAGGCAGACTTGGCTTGCAAGGTCTTTTGAACTGCAGGCAGTTTGGAAGGCAGACACAGAGAGTATTGGATATCTCCACTGAACACTCCTATTGTTTCCTGAGATTTTAAGCTTTTAAGTGTCCACATCCATTATTCTGTACTCAGGTAATTCCGCAAACCGACATAAAAGAAAAGGTATTTTAGTTTGATGTAAATGCTGTTGCTGCCCAAGGTAGGTAGTACTAGTTAACAAAATTGAATTTTTTTGTTTACATTCAATTCAAAAATATGTGTGATAATGGATAAGGGTACCTGCTGTATACAATACTGATTATCCATTTGGCTCTGTATGAATTTTACCTACCAAACTTTCACCATGTTCTTGTGTTTTAATCTTCCTGTGTATAAGGAGCATTGAACAATCAACTGCTGCATCATGTTTTACTTTATCAGACCTTTACCATGCTAGCTAGGTTATTTTTAAGCTGATATTGCATTGTTAAGTGTTAAAAGAAGGGCTATTATTTTTTAGAAGCATCTGGGAAGTGCAGTCCTTTGCTCTATAAACCCATCATTTGAGGGGATGTAAAAAATGTAAAGGATTACCTGGTGCCTTCTCTGGCTCACGCGGCTTTTTCCACTTCACACACCCTTTCTTACTGCAAAAACAAATCAGACATAATGAAGAAATAAACGAGTGACATGAGTTAGTTTTTGTTGTGTAAGCAAGGGAGGTAAGATCTGTTGCACTCATGTAATGAAGGAAGATGGACCTGGTGCATGACCTGTGAGGTCAAAGGATTTCTTCCAAGTCATTTAATGCGAGTATGGATCAGACTCAAACGAGTATCAGAAAGAGCTTCTGAGCATTTTTCTCCCCGTTTTAGTCAGCTTAGATCCCCTCGGTATTTCTGCCAGCTGATGACTTAGATCAGTAGGTCAAAAACATTGTGTCATTAGCCATACTGGTTAGATTTGCAGCAGAAGAGCAGCATACGAGAACATTACAAAGTGCCATTCTCAAAGGAAAAAAGTGTGAAAGGTGTAAATCAAAGTTGACACATACACAGGTATTCTAACACCCCCCAGCACTTGGTCATACTCCTTCTGTCCTCCTCCCTCTAGCATTTCCTCGTTTCCCATTTTGCTACCGTTTACTTCCTTTGCCTCCTCATCGGCATCTCACTCATCTGCACCCACCTTCCTTCACGCTGTTCCCCAACGATGACCTCCTAAACGCTTGCTGTCCTCCTGGGCTGGTGGGCCTAGCAGTCAAGGCACTTCCCTGCAGCTGGCACAGCCGTGGGAACTGGGTTTTCGATCCCTGGAAAAGCACTTCTGAAGTCTGGAGGCTCTGTGCTTGACTCTTCACAGTTTCCTGATCAAATGCTGCCATTAGAAGTAAAATTTGTACTTGCTGCACTGTTGCTGGAAGATCCATCTTTTCTTTCTCTTTACATCAATAATAATAATTTCACTGTTATATTCTCTTAAATAATTACAAGGAAATGTGGGCATGAAAAGACAACTGCTCTGTCATTTGGACTTGCGTGGGCTTTGCAAGGCTGTCAGAAAAGTCCTGTCTAAGTCCTCTTGATAGCATAAACAGTATAGAATGTATAAAAAGGCTATATGACTACTAAAGGTCAGCTTGTCCTACACAGTGCTGTTACATTTACAAGCAGTGTATTTATAGAAAACCAGCTCATCATATTTGCTCCTGAATAATTCATTTGTGAAGTCAGAACGATCCTCTGCTTTAACTGAGAGCCTCTTAAAAATGCGCTTGTTAAGTAGGAAAATACAAAATGAGAGAGAAATGACCTTAAGAAGTTTTTACTTTCCACACAATGTAGATAAACAGAGCAATTGTGATACACAATGGCACATTTGTGAACCAGTCCTTCTTTTTTCCTTTCCACACAAATGTGGCTTTGCCATAGCTTGTGCCTGCCTTGTGAAAGCCAGCGTGTAAACTCTTGAATCAGTGGGCTTGTAAAGTGTTCAGCCCGACTCTGAGAGATGGGTAACATCCGACATCAGTGGGAGTTTCTGGACGTTTGGCACTTTGCATTCAGGCAGGTGTGTGGCCATGCTGGGGATTTAACAGTCTAAGACAATGAAGGCTTCTCCTCTTCAAAATCTTGGTCTCAGAATAAAGCTTCTGAGAAGATAAGAGTTCAGCCACTGTATCAGGCTAATGTGTAGCGTATTCGTTCATGGGACGTGAACTTTGCAGTTGAAACCTCATTGTTTATTCAAAATACAAATATCTGTATAACATTAGTTTTTTGTTTGCTTTTATCTTATTACAGAAATAATGACCTTGGTGCAGATCATTTCCTGAGGATTAAGAGTAATCACTGCCTGTGCATCAGGCTATCATCAACTCCCAGTCAGTCATTAATCCCCAGGAAATCCTGTGCCATATTTGCTTCTGCTTAAGTGCTGGTCTGGCGATCCTTTATTCACCGAGTAGTGAGCTGCACTGTTCATAACAGCATTACCCATGTGAATAAGGATGGCATCATCAGACCTGCTGTGTTGGTCAGGCCCCAGTCCAAAATCCAAGCAACTCAAACATAAATCATGGATATTATTGATCATTTGTGTCTTTTTTTCTTCTGAATCCTGTACCTCAGATACCTTTGTCCTAGTTTTGAAATAGACATTCCTGGGTTATGAAAGTGCAGGATTTACATTTTTTAATAGAAGAGGGCTGGTTTGCAGTGGGAGCAGGGGAGGGAAAAGCATGGAAGGTATTTTGTGTGAAAGTGTCTGCCCTGAATAGTAAGCCTTCCTCCTCCCTACAAGCTGTAGGTTACTTTAAAGAGTGATTCCTTCAGGATTGTGGAAGTAGGTTTGAAAAGGAAGGATACTGGTGGTGAATTGAGGACTCAGAGCACTAGTGCAACCTGAGGCCACTTGGATTTTCTTGTACGTCTTTAGCAGCAATAAAGAGATCTTTTCCTTATCATGCCACCCATTTTCTGTGTGCTGATGAGGTGCCACAGGCCAACAACATTATCTTCTGAAAGGGAGGATTCAGCTCAATGCTGACACCCTTTCTCCTGTGTGACAAGAATATAACTCATACACAAGTAGTACCCTCTGCATGAAAATGAGTGTGATATAAATCTCTGTCATTGCTCAGTCCCCAGTCAGAAGTAGGTATCTGGCAATCCTTTCCATCTCTAGTCCTAATTCCAAAGGGATAAGCTACAGGATGTACTTCTGCACAAAAGTTGTTGTTTATCTTATATGCTTTGCCTTTTTTTTTTTTAACATAAATATGGTGCATATTATTGGTGAGAGAAGTAACCTTCTGTTACATAAAGCTGAGGTGGCAATTCTGTCACTTCCTTCACTGAATCAGAAAAATACAGTACTGTCACTGCTCTGACAAAGAAAAATTAACCTGCATTCATACCTTTCAGGAAAATAAAGAATTATGCGATCCTCAAAGCTTTTGACATAGTAGTGAATTATTTATAATTAGTCATTAGATCCTTTTGTGTTCCTAGTTACTGATCTCAAGAATTTTCAAGCTATTCTGTTCACCTCAACTTATTTTGCTTAATTTGCTGCTGCTACTTGTTTTCTTTTCTGAGATGTCATGAAAACTGCCATCTTACCCTAAAGACAACTGACAGAGTAACCTTCACCTACCTGGGCACCCAGCAGTCTTCCAGCTTAGGTCTCATTTTGCAAAGCCCTTGTGGTCTTGTTCTTCCCTTGTCTTAAGCAAGCTGCACCATCATGTCTGTGCTCACTCTCACTGGGAACTTTTTTTTGCTGAAGCTGTTTATTTGTAATATCCTTGGAGAACCAAGGCCAGGCAGCTCAGCTGGCACCAACCAGCTCGTGCGTAAGGCTCACCACCTGCGTTGCTGAAATAACCTGGGCACTTCCACTTTCCTCAGTTCCAGTGTGTGGGTGCTGCAGGGCTTCAGTGCACTTCCTAGCACCATGCCAGAGATGAAAAAAAAATTCTGTAGTGGCTTATAAGCACAGCAGCATTTTATCTAACATGAGGAAATACACAAATCTAGACAAAATTAATAAAAATAATTATGTATGTTATTAACCATCTCTGGTCTGGATGCTTCATCATTCTTGGGTGTCCTTTAGGCAATTACCATGGGCTTGCAAAGGAGCTCAGCATCCTTCTTACACACTTGCTCTTACCCAGCTTACAACACTTCTTGCTTCCTCCTCTGGCCCACAGGGGTAAACAGCCCTCTGAGCAGGGGGCTCAGAGCATTTTGGCTTTCTCCTCTGCTGGAGACTGAGACGCTTGCAAGGGCCTTCTGCCAGAGAAGATGGGGGCTCCCTGCCAGGCTCTCATGCGAATTAATAGCTGTCAGTCATAATCCAGTGTCTTTATCTTCATCCTATGGTGTCTCAGTCTGATATGAGAACTGGAAACCAATAAAAGGGCAATTAGATTTACCTTCAAAATGGAGTGTATGTCTTACAAAGGCAGATACTCATCCTCTCTTTAGGCAACTAACTTTCACAGAATTGTTTTTTGTGGTTTGGTTGAGGCGGGGGGGGGTGTGCGGTTTGTTTGTTTTGGTTTTGGTTTTTATTTCTTTGTTTGTTTGTTTTTAATGTAGATTGGAAGGGACCTCATGAATTACAGACTTCAGCTGGTCCAGCCCCCTGCTCAAGAAGGATCAGCTAGAGCAGGTGGCCTAGGACTGTGTCCAGTCATGTTTTGAATATCTCCACAAATCAAGACTCCTCAATGTTTCTGAGAAACCCATTTCAGTGTTTGACCATCATCAGAGTAAAAGGTGTTTTCTTGTGTCCAGATGGAATTTCCTTTTTTTTTATTCATGCCCACTGACTCTTGCCCTGTCAATGAGTACTTCTGAGAAGAGTCTCATTCCATCTTTTTTCCTTTACATCAGGTATATATACCTGTGCATAAGATCTTCTTGAACCTCCTTTCCTCCAGGCTGAACAGTCCCAGCTCTCAGCCTCTGCTCATATGAGAGATGCTCCAGTCTCTTCATGATCTTTGTGGCCCAATGCTGGACTTGCCTCTGTATGTCCACAGGTCTCCTGTACTGGCGAGCCCAGGACTGGACCCAGCATCCAGATATGTCTCACCGGCACTAGATGGAGGGAAAGTATCACCTCCCTTGACCTACTGGCAATGCTTTGCCTAATGGAGCCAAGGATGCTGATGGCTGCCTTTGCTTCAAGGGCACATTGCTAGCTCAGCTTTCAGCAGCGTGGTTCTCTGCCCAGTCATTAGCAAGATGCTTTTCCTAGGGAAGATTTTTAAATTTTTGAGACTGGTAAAGCAATGAGGCACTGGATCACCGTTCAAAGAGGCCTCCTTTCCCCATTTATAACCTTCCAACTATGGTAGAGACCACAGAAATTGTGTTACTAATAGGTACCTGGAGTTGCACAGTTAATATAGATGAGTATTTTTACACATATATCCAGCATCAAACTGTATTCAGAAACTGCAGGTAGAACTCACCACACTGTCAGAATGAACAACCGTATAGGTAGAGTAGAAACCGTGGGTTATGTGCAGCTGAAGGCAGATCTATTCAAATAAGCAGAGATGGTATTTTAGATAGACCTATTAATATCTGTCAGAAAATTGAGAGAGAAAGAAATTATGTACCTCTTTTCCACAGTTTTACACAAGATTGCAAAGCCAAAAATGGATCATACATGCAGGGACCACTTCGTTCTTCTCATATTTTGGGGATGTTTGTCTCACTTTTTCTGTAGTCAGTGCCTGCACTTCCATTATTGTAGGGTGAGTAGGTTTGTAACTTGTATCTTATCCGCAGAATGTGTTAGTGATGTGTATCAAAAATGGGGTGTGTTTTTGTTTTACGTAATTTGGGGTGCAAAGAAACCCTTACATATTTCTCTCAGAATGGGCAGTTCAATGGCAAAATTTAGCTCTCTGTTGTGATATTTTCCAACTCTGCAGTAATAAATGTCAAGTCTGCTTAATTTCAGCTGGTCCCAAAATACAGAGAGAAGGCAGCACTCCGTGCTAGTTTCACTGATACAATTTCTAGCTACTTAAAAATTTAAGAACAAGTCTCACTTTAGAATCAGTATCGCTCTTTGTAGATAGAAAATTTTAAATAATGGAAGTTTTCTGATGCCTTTTTTAAATTTATTTTTGAAAATCTGAAATTTAATCCTTGTGTTTGTTTTGTGGTAAATATTAGTTTTCACAACTCAATTCTGCATGCCATGTGTAATTCTTCCAAATAGAATCTACTCAAGCTGCTCACTGCAGGCAAATTTCGTGTCTCTCATCTCCATGATATTTTCCAATGATGCCCTGTTCTTCAGCAGCATGTTCTTCTTGGAATTCCCTACAGAGTGTACAAGGAAGACAAGAATATTTAAATACAAGTATGATCCTGGAACAGGGTACAGCTGTCCTGACTATGCATTTCCATGCTTAATAGCTTGAGCTTCATTTTAAATTTCTTCCTAACTCTGAATTTCCTTGTTAAAAATATTAACAACAAAGAACATGAATAATTTATAAACCTGTATAGATCAGGGAATAGTAGTAACTGAGAGGGACTTTCTATTGAAGCTGAAAGTGGAAGATTCCCCTTAGTAAAGTTTGCACATGGCAGATGACTGCATCCTCCACAGTTCGGTTGGGTTTTATGACTGGATGGTGAGAGGAAAATATGCTGCCCTTGCACTATTCTCCTTGGACATGCTGAAGTCTGGAACAGCTGGAATTTATTGCAGTTGGAGTTGTATGTGTCCAGTAACTCACAGTGCGAGGCTCCACTGAGACTTGGTGAAATCCTGACCCTATGAGAATCAGTAGTAAAGCTCCCAATATCATTGAAGGATGAAGTTTTCACTTCTACATTTTAGAATTCCCATTTTTGTGAATATTTGAATTTTTTTTAAGGCAAATACCCGTTTCAAAGCCAGCAGGTGTTGTGTTTGACCCAGGCAATGAAAATTCTGACGTACATCAGTTGTCTTTTGGTGTTATTACATTACAGAGAATGCGTGGCACCTGTCTTCAAGAGTTTGGTGGCAGATGGCACAAAGGTAACTTACAAGCAAAAAAGGATAGAAAAAGAAACAAAGCCCTGAGGAGCAAGCAACTTCATGCTTTTCTTAAAAAAAAAAAAAGATCACATAAAAATATCAAAATCAGAGTCTGACACATAATATTCATTTAAATTACTTTCTTCTCTGTTGTGTATGTGTGTTCATATGCCATTGAACAACTCCTTAAAAATATTCGCTCTTTAACCCATATCAATTAAAACCTTGTGAATCCTCTGCCAAATTTCGTCTTGTCACCACAAGATTTGCCAGACAATATGGACTGTAAGAACAGTGGGTTTTCAGTCTTTAAATTCTTCACTAAGAGCAAAGTAATAGGCAGATTTTGCTTTTGAGTGTTGTGACTATCCTAAGCTGCCCAGAACTCTACTGATATGATTGTATAAAATTTTAATTATATTTCTATTCACCCTCCAATTTGTAAAAAATGCAATAAACTAATTATAACAAAAGCAGACAGCTTTAACAAGATTATTATTGTCAGGACGAAACCACCTACAATAAAAACCAGAGTAAGGACACATGAAGAGAGAGAACAGAAATAAAGAGCTTGCAATTTAAAGACAAGATGAAAGATGACCATGTGTCTTTTTAGAGCTCAGATGCACTAAGTATTACATAATTTAGTTATTCCCAGTGTACTGCCTACTGGTCAAGTACCTGAAAGACTTAATTTATATGGCTTTCTTTATTTGCTTAGGAGTGTTAATAGAGCAGCACTGGTAGTAGTGTAAAGCATAAATTACGTCCAAGAAGATGTAATTCTAAAATGCATGCAACTGTTATATTCTCCTGTGTTATTGAGATCCAAAGTAGTCCCTTTGTATTTTCCACTGCACCAGCTCAGTGGCAAAGCCACAGTTTTTCAAGAACTGGCAGCTTGAACGTCCTCAAGTGAAAATGTAGGCTACAACATTTAATTATAACTTGCATAGTTGAGATTATCTGGAGGCAGTAAGAGAAAGTCCTGTGGTTTTTGAAACAACATTTGTTTTCTGTCCTCTGCATTCTGCAGTGGTAATACATACAAACTCCCACAGCAGTTCCAGTCTATCCCAGATGGGATGTAAGTACTCTATGAGAAAGCTAAGTGATTTAGGGAGTTCATAAAAGGTGGGAGTGAAATTTAAGATGAGATTTACTGAAAGAAAATTATTTTAAAATAATTCTTCCTTTTTAAAATTCGCTATGGCTGATACCCTTCAGTTGGTGGGAATTTTTGTGTTTTGCCTCAAATAGTCTATTTACGAAGACATTATCTTCTATTAAAGGTCTGGTAGAGGTTAGAACTCTCATTTTACACCTGCAAGGTTAATCTCCACTACGTCTTTCACAAGTTTTTAACGCTGCGAGTTCTTTGTTCCTAAGCTAACACCACTGATGAAACCAAATCAAGCTTTGATTCCAGTTTAGATTGGATAGCCACTACAATTTATCTAGCAAGACTTTTGAAGAGGCCTCCTTTTTTTTTTGTTTATGGATGAGTGTCTGATCATCTAATTGAATTTTCTC
>NW_010264702.1:19716-21091 GCF_000690775.1 Eurypyga helias
AGCCTTCTCTGATGCTATAATATGAATTCCTCTAAATCCTTTGGCCTAACTCCTCAGCCTCCTTTTAAAAAAATGCAAATTAAAAAAAAAGGAGGTCCTGTAAAGTATGATGACAACAGTAAGTGCAAATCAGAGGTCATATCAGAAAGATATAAAGGGAAAGAATGGATTACCCAGTTAATGTCTTTGACTGTCAGGATTTTGCTGACTTTCAGAATGATGTGTATAAACTCTCACACAAAAATTACCTTCCATCTCCACTACTATGTTAGGCTTCATGTTTACAGTCTTTTCAATGACTGCTTCCTTTCAAGTTGCAGTTCTTGGCTGCATGCTCATTCTCAATTTCATTATCAATTTTGGGTCCTTACTCTCTTATTTCACTTCTTGCTTATGTCTTATGTATTCAGCCTTTAGATAGGCTGAATTTATGGGTATGAAAACTCACAAACAGTATGTGCTTTCCATCTGCTTGTTCCAGAATGCCTCACAATTCCTTTTAAGCCAAGTTCCCACTGATGCTGATAAAGGATTATGCTTTGATAACTTCATGACTGTGGAAGTCAAACACAAGGAAGGTCAAATAAATGCAACAGATTGCCTTTAGTGATTTCTCTTTTGCATATTTAGCATTTTTGTTTTGAATAAAAGATATGTCAACTTTGAAGCTGCTTAATTACCTCAGAGAAATGTGACATGAATTTTCATACAAATATGGCTTTTATGCAAAGTGAAAATCTTACGCTTGTTGAAAAAAACCACAATGCATTACTTTGTTTTGATCAAGGGATACACACCTTTAGCAATGCGGGTTGCAGTCTCTAAAATAGCTGTATGTCTTAGGAGTATTTTGAGAAACAGAAATGAGCCAGGCTTATTTCTGACATAACTAGGGACAACTGTAGTCTGTATCTGCAACCTTTGCAGCAGGAGAGCAAAAAGAAATACTGGGTACACTTTCCTTCTATATCAGCCTGGGGCACTAAGAAGGAAGAAATGAGTATTTCACCACATACCATACCTACAATGCTTAGTGACTGAACATTGAAAATAAACTGAGTAATTAGGTATATTATTTCAGAGACTTATACAATACTTTGGGTTGGAAGGGACTTTAAAGGTCATCTAGTCCATCACCCTCTTTAGTGAGTAGGAACATCTTCCACTAAATGAGATTGCTCAGAGCCCTGTCCAGCCTGACCTTGAATGTTTCCAAGGATGGAGCATCTACAGCTTCTCTGGGCAACCTGTTCCAGTGCCTCACCACCCTCTCTGTGAAGAATTTTTTTCCATATAGGCAATCTAAATCTACCCTCTTTCAACTTAAACCCATTACCCATCTTCCTATCGTTATCTGCCCTTGTACGAAGTCCCC
>NW_010264702.1:21512-34730 GCF_000690775.1 Eurypyga helias
AGAAAAATTAAAGTTGAAAAAACCTTTAAAATCATCAAATCCAACCATTAATCTAGAACTGCCAAGTCCCCCACTAAACCATGTCCCTAAACGTCCCACCTACATGACTTTTACATACCTCCAGGGATTTAATAACACTTCCCTGGGCAGCCCATTCCAATGCTAGGTGACACTTTCAGTGAAAAAATTTTTTCTCATCTCCAATCTAAACCTCCCCTGGTACAACTTGAGGTCACTTCCTCTTGTCCTTTCATTTTTACTTGGGAGAAGAGACTGACACCCACCTCTCTGCAACCTCCTTTCAGGTAGTTGTAGAGATCAACAAGGTGTCCCCTCAGCCTCCTCTTCTCCAGGCTGAGCAACCCCAGTTGCCTCAGCCACTCCTCACAGGACTTGTGCTCCAGACCCTTCCCATTCTCCCCTCCCCAACATGACCTTCTCTGGACATGCTCCAGCACCACAATGTCTTTGAGGCCCAAAACTGAACACAGAATGCGAGGTGCAGCCTCACCAGTGCTGAGTACGGGGGTACAATCACTGCCCTGATCCTCCTGGCCACACTGTTCCTGACACAGGCCAGGATGCCATTGGCCTTCTTGGGCACTTGGGCACACTGCTGGCTCATATCAGCTGCTATCAAACAACACCACCATGTCGTCTTCTGCTGGGCAGCTTTCCAGTAACTCTTCCCCTAGCCTGTAGTGTTGCATGGGATTACTGTGGCCCACGTGCAGGACCTTGAACTTGGTCTCATTGAACTTCATGAAGTTCACATGTGCCCACTTCTCAAACTTGTCCAGGTCCCTCTGGATTGTATCCCATCCCTCAGGTGTGTCAGCTGCATCACTCATCTTCGTGTTGTCTGCAATCTCACTGGAGGTGCGCTTGATCCCTGCTGTCTATGTCATTGATGAAGATATTAAACAGTCTTGGACCCAATACGGACCCTTGAGGGGCACCACTTATCACCGATCTCCATCTGGACATTGAGCCATTGTCCACTGCCGTGTGGTCAATGCAACTATCCAACCAACTCCTCATCCACCTAACAGTCCACCCATCAAATCCATATCTTTCCAGTTTAGAGAGAAGGATGTTGTGGGGGACCCTGTTAAAGGCCTTACGGAAGTCCAGGTAGATGACATCTGTAGCTCTTCCCTTGTCCACTGATACAGCCACCTCATTATAGAAGCCCAGAAGGTTGGTCAGGCAAGATTTGCCCTTGATGAAGCCATACTGGCCGTCTTGACTGCAATTTGGAATTACTAATTATGTAGAACTGTTGACTAACATTATTCTTTCTGTTTGCTTTGATATGGTGTAGCACCTACATACAGAGTAGAGAACAGTAGGTAATAAGGCAGATGTTGTTGTAATCCTTTGGGAATGTCAGACAGGATTAACAGGAACCCTCTGTTCTCTTCTGGTGTAAAAATATGCAGAAGGGAACAAATTAATTCAGTGACTGTGTCACTGCTGGGGCTCAGCTGTTAAGCTGCATCTCTGCATCCTCTTTGTTTCATGAGACCAGCAGGGATGCAGATACTGGCTGTCAGCCAATCTGTCTGCTATGACCTCTCTGTGGGAACTGCATAGCGTGCTTATGAAACTGGAATTATCAAATTTTAATATTGTTGGATGTTGGGTTGTTTTTTTTTAAGCACCTTTTATCACAATATTTCAGATTTCAATTCCATTTAAAATCAGTTTATTTTATAAGCTGAGGACTTTTTCCAATACAGTGGTTTTCTTAAAAAGTACTTAATTTTGAGTTTACTTAGAGTCATATTGAACAGAATTTTATTATAACAGGAGGATTCAAAAACAAATACCAAAGAGCAGATTTAGTCCAAATTTTACAGCAGTAGCCAATGCAATATTTTGGAGTCAGACTGTGTAGAGGCAGACTTTTTGTGTTGCTGAGCAGCACTGACCCAAGCAATATTGAAATTTATAACATAATTCATGTGAATATGTGCAGCTGATGTTTACTGGCATCATCGTTGTGCATTGCAGTCCGGTGATTGTATAAAATATTCTGCTCTGGATATAGGGCTCTAAGAGCTTTGAGGAACGTAATCTCACCAGCAAGATTAGAGCTTTCCTGGAAATAATTTTGCTAACTGCAAGAATTAACCTAGTTTAATCCTTGGTGTGTTGAATTGCTGAAGTGCCCAGAACATGATTATCGTGAGCATCATTCGCTCTCATGCATCTCCTTGTTTCTTTTCTCTTCATACTCTGTAAGGTCAGAGTCTCCTTTTTGCTTTCCTGTTTGTCTTGTATCTCTCATTTAGATGGGAAGCAAATAGATGTAAACCGGATTGCCAGCATGTAAAGTGCTCTGCCTTTCTGCTGCCACTTACATTTCTTCTGGAGATATAGCATAATTCCCCATTGTTCTTGGCTACCTCTAAAACCCCTCCTGCTTCATTCATTAAGTTAAAGGCCTCATGATATCATTCTGTTAATTCCTAAGTTTGTTGCTGTGGTATAACTTCCTTCTTCTCAACTTTGTCTTTCCACACCCCCATCCTTACTCTTTTTTTCTCCATGAGTTTACACAGCCCTTCTCTGGCAGTATTGTCGCCTGCATGTTCTTCCATTTCTCTGATTACTCCTGGACTCCTTTTGGTGTCTGTTTTCCATTTCTGTCCTCCTCCTTCAGAAACTTCCTTCAGGTTCTAGCAAAGCAGACCCCAGACATACCAAGGCAGAGATCAGTTAGAGTAAGTTTAAGTTTAAGCAAAGGTGTTGGCCATAGAGTCAGCAGACACCGAGCCCTAACTAAACAACACAGGTGGTCCCTAATGCTATATGCAGGGAAGCCTATACTGAAGTTACTGGAAGCTCTTATCAGGTAAGGAATTTTAATCTTTAGGACTAAAATCAAGATGGTAGGACAACAGCTTCTTCTGTGTAAAAGCAGCTACAAAACTTAAGTTGCAACACTAAGAACATTTTTACAAAACAGCATTGTATAGAAATATAAAACATTATATTAAATTCTGTCTTTAAATAACGTCTTTCTTTGCTTTTAAGAGAGACTTAAGAGTAATGTCATATTCTGTTGGGCATACTTGTGTGCAAGTTAGACATTGCATTGTACAAGTGAGAGTATGTCGATATTTGCAATTGGTTTTGATATAGTATGTGTATGAAAAAATCATTACAGTCCATTCATAATCATTTTTTAAGTTAAATAGTGATAATATCCTGTATTTTTTAGCTACATGGCATAAAGCTTTCTCTGTCTCTGCAAATAATGTACAAAACATTTATTTGGCAGATTCAGGTATCTGCAAGTAGATTTAAATTAAGGTTCTTTCCAAGTATCAGATTTGCATAACATCACGATATTTTACAGTTAAAAAGTGATAGCTAGACCTCTATTGAAACTCACTTGTGTTGAAAAAGATTGAAAGATCATGAGGTGCATCACCTAAAACCAAAGTAATTGGACAGCATTCGTGCATTTAATTGATTAAACTGTTTCATAAACATGAAGAAAGAATATTTCCAAAAGAAACAGTGCTACCAAACTGTTAAGTTTGCATTTAGGATTACACTTTATCAAAGGCTGGATGCTCAACTCAGTTGTAAAACTTTACATGAAAATAATGAGTGAACTCATCCACAAATTCCTCAGACAAATAATTTACAAAGTCCTCCTTGTGCTTAATTTTTCTCTGTCCTGTTTTGTAGACCTACATTAATTATTCTATTTATATGCATATTTACATATATGCCAAACTTTAAGAAAAAAAAAAAGAAGTGTGAAGCAATGCCTGGAGAAAAAAGGTGTTTTCATGCAAGATTGTATCACACAGAAAAATAATAGCAGCCCTAAAATCTAGAGATCTCTGCATTCTATTATTTTCACTGTCCTGATAGAATATAATAATGCAATATATTCATATCTATTTAATGATTTAATTAATTTAGGTCTCATACCACCTGATGAAGTGAGTAAATACTTTTTTCTGATTTCACAAGTGACAAGAGAGTGGTTAAATTAAGTAACCCCTCTAAAGCAAGTCAACATCAGAATTCGTATCAAAACAATGTTTGTGAGATAGCATTATGAACAGTTCCTTAGATTATGTGCTTTGAGATTTTTTGTTTAATTTGGATGTGTAAGTATTTGAATGTCTGACCTGGGCTATGTTTAATGAGCTTAGTTTCCAAAGCTCCTGCTGATTAGGTACTGTCAAGGTTTATTATGTTTTTCCAGAAGTAGAGGCACCAAATCAACAATCACACTGAAAAGCCTGAATTTTAGATTTCAGTGCTTCTCCTACATCTCACTTCAGCAAGTTACTTATCTAAACCAGTGACGTGTGAAATTTCAGGGGGGTGAGGCACTGCCATTTCTGTAATACGTGTTTCGCTGTCCTGCAGAATTTTTTGCATAATCACTGTTTGAGTTTATGAAGCACATGCAAAAACGTGTACATTTCTTGAATGTCTGCTGGTTCCTTATCTTTGTGTCTTTTACTGTGATGTTGTAGAGCTTGGATCATATGGAAACCTAAAATATTATGACACAATGACTGAAGAAGGTAAGAAATATTTTAGAATTGTTTGTATCAGCTTTTTTTGAAGCCCTTTAAGTGCCTTTTATTTGTTTACTTTTACCTTCATTTTTCTCAGTCCTATTTTCAGTTTCTCCATTTTTGAATAACTCTTTTTGCATGTCTTCATTGACAACGCCATCAGTTGTGGCTCTTTTTTCAAGTTTTTGTTTTCAGCATTTCGGTTTTCCTATTTCAGACAAGGAAATACAATGGAATGTTTTTATTAAGGAACATACATGCAAAGCCACACTTCCAAATTACATGGCACAGTGTAACATAGATTGTAGAAGCTTAGTTTATGCCATGTTTTACAATGTATTCAAGAAGATTAATTAATTTATGGATGCTCAAATCATTCAGTTTGGGAATGATTACGAAGTGACTTCAGTTTATTATTTAAAAGTAATGAATAAACTTTAAAAGCTAGATGTGACTATTCCTGGAGCATTAATTGTATGCTTCATTTCAATGCAAAAATATGCAATTTAAAATCCTGATCTAGCAATACAAGAAGGAAGTAATTAGGGCCTGAATCAGGGCTCAATGGAATCTCAGGAAATTTTTCTTCTGATTCAAAAGAGTTGCAGTTTGTTTCACTAATGCAGGAAAAAGAAAGCAGTTAACTGTCTACTAAACTTCCAGCACATGCTTTCAGTTCTAGTGCAGTCAGCATTTCTGTAATTTGGAAGTTTCCTTGAACTGAGACCTGATTTTCTGTAGCATCAAGGCCTCTTGTCCAGCTCTCTGATTATAATGCCAGACAGATGGTTTCATGAATGTTCAGATTAGTAATTAGTGCCATGCTTGAGGATGGAGATAAGCTTGAGGCCTTTAGAAAAGTTAGCTGCCTATTTTTATTTATTTTTAATGTTGGGAATATAAGGTGAATAGCTTAATTCTCTATTTTAAAAAACAGTTATTTTCTAGTTTGATTAATCTTGAAGTTAAAATGGTTTTAAGAAAAACCTTCATTATATGACTTACTCATGATCATTTCTTCAGGGGAAAAAAACCCCAAAGTGCTAACCTCTATTTCTCATTTTCTGTAACTGCTGTTGATACTCAGATATGACTGTACTATTCTGGGGCTGGCTGTAGGATATGGTTCCTTCCACCTTTGTGCCTGATGTGGAAAGCAGATGTTTTCTTCTGTAGCAGGCATGAGCACCAGCTGATAGGGCAGTCTTGCTGCAACATCCTCTATTGTCCAGATTCACTGTTTGACTCACAGGGGTGGCACTGATACAAGAAAAGATGCCTGAGAGGAGATTTTCATTGGCAAACAGTGGTGTCTATGTTGTTTAAATAAACCTCTCAAGCACCTGAAATGGGTTGTTAACCCGGGCCATTCAACCAGAACTAAAGCTTTCGCCAGATGTCTCATCTCAGTCTTCATTACAATCAAGATGTGAAGATCATTTCTCATTGTACCTTCAGAGCTGGGTATGCTAGGTTTTGGGGTTTTACGCTGAAGTATTAAATCTGCTATTTCAAAAGTAGTCACTACATTAGTAGCCTTCCGATATTTACAAATACTCTGTCGACAGTTAAGTGTAGGTATTTGTGGGAAAATACCTATGCAAGTATGGTACATACAATATATGTATGTATTAATACTGTGCCTATGCTAAACTAATGCTGTTAATATCCAGTGTAATCTCAGAAAACTGTCCTCATTAATAAATGGTCCAAGAACATACTGCAGCAATAGCAGAAGTCCAGTAGCAAACGTCTTCCAGTAGCAAAAATAAGAAAGGAAGCTCTTTGCCTTTAAGAGTATTAACACTGACAAGAGTGTATGATACAGTTTACCTTCTCAAATACAGCTGTCATCATGATTTTCATGTCTTTCACTGAGCAAGTAATGAATAGTGCATCTCAGAAGCTGTACTTAGATCGAAGTGTGCTATATTTTGTACTTTCTAGTTGGATATTCAAAAGTATTATCGCTATCGCTCTGCACCACACTTACTTGAGTTATCCATTTTCCTCTTCCTTTTTTGACTGAGCTTTTTATACATTTTTTTCAGAAAGTCACAGGAATATGTAAACCCAGTTAAAAATCCATGGATTTTTTTTCTTTTTTTCTGATATAGTACATCCTTATCTCCAGGTCCTCAAACCCTGAGTGGACTGAGGTAGCAAATCTTGCAGTCCTCCAGTGGAGAAGCACAGGCCCGTCAATTCTTGCTGTTGCATGAGAACAGAGACAAAAAGTGATGGTTATGTGGCAATGCACAATGATCAACAGACTAATGGCCAGAGGGCCATTGTGCTCCAGGTCTTAGAAACTGATCTCTATTGTTTTTGTTTGCTCCTATTTGGTCTGAAAGTGACTTTAAATTAGTTGCAGATTAATCAGGCCAACTCGGAGAGAAAGTACACCCTACCAGATGGAAAGAGACAGTAATCTTGTTCTGTCAAGTAACCTCCACCAACAGCTTACAACATGACAAAACTGCGTGTATTTTCATTTGATGCTTCTGCAGTATTTTAAAGTTAAAGGAGGAAGCACGTGAGGTGGATTTCTGGAATTTATCAGTTGTGACACACTAGTTGTGTCACATAGCTGGTCATGAGCAAGACTGGTGGGTACAGTTCAGACTGCTCAACAGCCACAGATTTGACTCCATCAGACTCGTGAAAGCTTAGCTATAGCTGCATAGTAATTTGCATTTGATCAGAGACAGAAAACTAGACAAATGGTAGAGTCTTGGATTTTTTTAATGAGTGAATTTCTGAAGATAAACTATTTTCCTATCAAATCAAAAGCTTTTCCGACCCAGGGAATCTGTAGTCTGCAATTTAGATTGTAGTCAAAGGATTGCCTTTTTAATATATCCTTGATCAGGAAGAAAATCTTTGCCATCCAATGCCAGCTGGAGTTCCTCATGCAGATCAAGGCATATCTGTATTATACTGTTTTGTTTGCATATATTGAAATAAAATCAATTTAGTTTTAAGCTAACATTTTTTGCTAATCACCTGTCCTTGATCTCCTTTTCCTTCTACACCATTCTTTGTAAACTAAAATAAGATGCAAAATCTGTCTGAGTTCAGTGAATCTAGATTAATGAAGAATTTTCTATAACAATCTATCATATTTTGGGTCCTTGGAATCAAGCATTTTCATTCACCTAAACTCTCATGGTACCAGATGGTGTGAAAATTACTCTTGGGTAGTCAAACCCATAACACATAGGACTGTTAAAGAGGAAACATAAGCTCCTAACTTCTCCTAGAAATAGGAACAGTAACATAAAATTCTTATGGAGTATTATAGTAATCCCACATAAAGATGAGAAAAAATGCATGAGAGAAGATCTGTGCCTAAGATGAAATCTTTGGGGCTGTCTGTAAATTTTAATGACTTAGAAATATCCTGAGATGGTGTTTTTTTCCTGGTGGCTCTGTGCTTCCCCTTTGCTGAACAAGTTTGATTTGGTTTAAGGAAGAAAATGGCAGGGAAGGGGAGGGAAGAAGCATAGCTCTGCTGTCTTACATCTCACTGTTTTCATGCAGGCTAGTACTACTGCTTTCCTCAGTTTCATGCTTCTGATAGTTAGTCTTATGTCTTTCAACCATTTCCTCACACCATTACCTACACTGAGTGAATCAAAGGCAAGGTAATTATGTAAAACAATGTAAGCTGAACTGTAGATGTACTGAGAAATAAAAATAAAACAAAATACATTTTCTATTTCAAATGCTGAGGTTCATTTCCATGACAGTGACTTATAACTGTGGAACAGTCTCCTGAATGAAGCTATGTTAACTTACAATGTTGAAAATCAATATAAGAAATTCTTCCTAAAGAAGGGAGGAGGCTTTTGGAAATGTGAGAAAAAAAATTGAAGACAACTTCAGTGACGCTAATATAAATCAGTATGAATCTCTGTGGAGACATACTCTTTTCAGTTCAATAATGGCTTGAATTTCTGTGTTAAAAATCCCTAAACAATTTCAAACAATCTCAAAAAACCCCAAACCAAAACCAACAAAAAAACCCTAGAATATTCTTACAGAATTCTGCGTCACTTTAATTAAACTTTTTAAAGTGAACCTTAAATCAAAAGGTCCTACACCATCCTGTAATAGGTGGATACATGGATGGTTCCAAAGATATTCCTCAGAAAATGTCTCAGTTGCATCATTTGAAGTGCTGGCAAAAATGCATTTGTGTATTTGGGGCATCACAAGCCAAATTCTCAAACACATGAAGCTGAATTGGAGTCTGAAACCTAAAGCAGTCCTTTAGCAAACTGACATACATGTTGTATGAAAATTATGCAGGTACCTTTCAGTGTCTACACATGGTTCTGGATAAACACTTTTTAAATACCTGTAGTGTTAGGAAGGAGGAAGTGAGGAACATACTTGACTTAGCATTTCAGATTAAAAGATTTGGAAATATGATTTGCATATTTTGTTCTCTTTTTTTTGTTTGTTTGTTTCTCTTATCTGATATCCCAAACAATGCCTTTTTTCTCACTTTCTCTTTGACTCTTGGCTTTTTCTTCCCCTTCTACCTTTCTTCTGCTTCTACCCCTTCCCATTCTACCTTCTACCCTTCTCTGACACTGTCCCTGTGTGCTGAAATAATGACATGGCTTGCTATTTATGATTGTGTTCTATGCTTAGATACTCTTCTGCAGGCAATCTTACTCAAGGTACCATGTACCAAATAATGCAATCTTTGCAATACATTGTGAATGGCTAATTATTTTCTGGAGTATGATGTGTTTGTGAAAAGATAAGGACTGCTTAAAGGACAGTACTGCTTATTAAATCTTTGTGGTATTTTTATTACTTTACAAGGGATTTGCTGTTGACAAATAAATTCCACTTCCCAGCAAACGATAGGTGTTAGTCCCTGTGGAATGTGCATATGCTTTTTCACATACAGAAGTGTTGGTACAGGGGTTTGAAGGTTCCATTTGTGAGAAGGGGAGAGAGGATTTATTTCTTGACTAATAATTTATTCCTGTCTGTCTTTTATTTTAGCTTGGAAACCATGACTGTTATCCAACTAACTGAGTTTGTTCATGACTTCTCACTGTTGCTTCTCACTGTTAATCAAATATGTAATTCCACTGAAATATCTTTTGGTCTTAAGCCTGCACTGGTTTTGCTGCAGGGACACCAACAGTTTTCAAGGGAATTTTTAAACGGAGCTGAAGAATTAAAACAGTTACGGGCCCTGTATGGTAATAGTGTTCTTAATTAATAAGCGTACTGTACTATAGTCAACAGTTACACTTTTAAAAAAGATTGTAAAAAGGCATAAAGAGCAAGAGCAATGAGGATAACAAGAAAGAAAGTCAGATACATCATCTTTCTACATGACATAGATTGTCGTAAGTTGTCAAAGATCAACCCATGTGGAAGAATGATTAAATTAATTTCACTTAATATTTGCTATCTTTGACATGTGTCATTTGGACTCAGTGGTCAGTAAAGAAGCATAGGACCTGGGATGTCTCAGGACAGGATGAGTTGCCCTGGAGACAGTGTGGGTGATGAGCTGCATGGTTGAACTTATGGAAGACAAAAAACACCTGGCAGGTTGAGAAGTAAATTTACCTTTGAGAAGCTGCTATGGAAACGTATTCCAGAGATTTCTTCTTCCTCTGCTAAAGTATCAGTAGAAGTCACAGGTACATAGCTGAATTGCTTCAAATTTGACCATAGTCACCATGATGCAATATATGGGTTCATCTGAGATTCTGTGTTACTGTACTACTCATTGAGAACTGAAGGTGTTTGTGTTTATCTTTATGCATCCGTATTCATCTTCTGTTTAGGCTGAAATCCTACACCAGCACTTTATAGGTGGAACTTTACTGACTGCTTCCAAAGAAAAATAGTAGCTTTTGTTTTCAATTTCTTGTTCAAGTTGTTGCTGAGGTCTCAAAAAGAAATCCACTAAAAAGAAAAAAAAAGTGTATATCAGAACATCAGATAGTGTTTAATAATAATTTTGCTGTTGGAGGAGAGATAGAAATTGATTATTGTCACTGATTTATGGAGCCTAAGCTATGGCAAAGAAACTTTGCTTCTGAAAATGGCTACATTTTAATAATGACAATGCTTTCTTGTAGGAAAGTTCAAGGAAAGGGCCTCAATTCTGCATAAGATTGCCAAAAAGAAGTGCCAGGTGGAAGACAGTGAAAGGCAGAATGGAGCTGCTAATCATGGTGAGTGCAGCAGTGCAGAATTATCACCTGTTCTGAGGCACTTTTTCACTGTTTTATTTTGCTTGAAAATCCATAGTGATTAATTTTTCCTTCTACTTCATTTAAGCTATTTTAGAAAAAATAATCTGATTCCCTATACAAAAGAGTATATGGATGATGAGACAGGAGTTAAGTGCAAGGAGAGTCAGTTAAAGCATCTAGAAAGCCTCCCAGCAGGGCTGAAAAGAAAGAAACACTGCTGATTTTGGATATGGGTTGAAGTAACAGAGAGACAAAACCTACTCGCAGTTTAGTGAAAATCTAATTAATTCACTGAGCTGCTCTAGGAGATTATGTGTTTTATGTGGTATCAGCCTTGTCACAAAAAGAAACAACCTTCCTATTTAAGATCTGATATGTCTATCTACAACTTGCTGAGAGTCATTTAGACACATCTACACTAATTGTGCAAAATTAGCTTACTATGGTTTTCCATTAAGCATAAGAATTTGTATTTTAGTTCAAAATTACTATACTAAAAGAAAATCTGTACTGTGTTTTCTCTACCTCGGCATGTTCTGTGCATTAGAAAACCAGATGCAAATGTGTCTGACAAAGCTGAATCATTTTATTAGTTAACACTTTTTCTGACCTTCTGTTATGTTTAGATATTATTTGCTTCCAGAATCAAGCAGTCATCTAGGACGCTCTGCTAATAAAGTATAATGCTAGCCGTGGGGTTAAGAGACAACACACATGCAGTGAAATAATTACAGATAGTCTGGCACTCTGCTGTGGCTGTGATCTCAGATTTTTAATTTAGAAGAATCTCAGGGTAGCAGTAATGTAACTAGACAGCTGTATTTACTTCTGTGCACAAGAGCATACCATAAGGCATGTTGAACTTGAGTTAGACATTTCATATTGCTATTCCCCATAACTGTATTGTCTAAGGGATTTTTGGCCATCGACATTTTTATCTAGTACATACTTAAAGAGATAATTACTGTTTAGAGAATTCCAAGATAGTCAAAGTGAGAATAAATTTGGATACATTTGGCAAAGGCCCAATTTTATCCCTTTAATTCCTGCAAAAGTTTAGCACAATGACTACAGGATTGTGTTTCCAAGATCGTCCTCTGTTATTGGGTATTATTAGACTATCCATTTACTCTTCTCCCACATTTTTGCATGAGAAAACGTGATTACAGCTTGGAAGTAACTTTGCTGATTACAGGGGTTAGTGTGTTATAATAGTCATATCTTGTTGAATATATCCCCTCACCTGTAAATGCAACGTGTTGCATTCTTTAATGTCTGGGGAGAATGCTCTATGTCGCTTTCTACCTAAAGTACTAGGGTCAGTGAATTTAGCATAAACAAAGAGCACTGAATATTGCAAGGAATGTAAATTTTTTTTAGCTCGTGAGTACCAGTAGAATGGTTTCTTCAAATGCAAGCTCACCTCTCACGAAGATTTTATTCAAAATGTGTGCTGGTCAAATGGAAGACAGAATTTTTGTCTCTGTCTTTTTAAGGAAGATGTGGGTCCACCTTCAGTATTTGATGTTTTATGCAGACTGAATATATGACAACACGTTTGCTACTAGATTTGTTACTTAATATTTTGTTCTGTTGTTTTCCTGCTCTTATTTATGGATGATGCTACAGAAAAAAGTGCAAAAGTGGAAGTTGCAGTAACACCACCAAGTGATTCAGGACCAGTGCAGAATGGAGTCGCCCATAACGTTGAAGAAGAGGTTGATGTCTTTTTTATTCTTCTTTTTATTTTTATATTGGCAAACATATTGCATGCTTGACTGTGCTTTTCACTGGAAGTATACATCTTAATAGCAGTAAGCTGAGAATATGAACTGTCTGCAATATGATTAATCTTCATTTACAACTGAATCCAGTGGATGGTGTGCCATATGTAAAAGCTTTTCTATTGTGCCCCTGCCCCTCAGTGTAAGGTAAGATGGTAGTCTGGAATGTGTTCTTTGAAGAAATGTGTTTTTACTTATCAGATAAGATGTTCACAGCCCTGAATATAGCTAATGGAAATTGCTTGTCTGATTATCATCACATTGCACAAAACCTGTTCTCTTAAGAGGGTAGCCTGTCATGTTGTGCTTCATGGGATAGTTATAAGTAGTTATAAAAGAGGAACTGTATACAAACTTCTCCATCCTGCCTCTTTTTATCTTGAGACAAATAACAAATTAAGCTAAATGAAATGTAATATACTAATGCTTCTATGACTCTTATTGAATATGGTTAAAATCTGGTAAAAAAGTAATTAAATGCCTAAATATATTTATTTTAACCTACACCTTTTGTAGGTAACAAGTAACTGCATAACTGTATGTAACTTGCACAATGGCTACTGAAATACAGTTGAGCTAGCTTCTTTATTAAATAAGTTGTTATTCTTAGGGGTAGCTGACTGCAAAATCTTGCCCTAC